>NC_135870.1:26105992-26405992 GCF_031162955.1 Sander vitreus | reverse complement strand
AGGAGTTGCAGCGTCCACCTAGCCCAGCCCACCTGCTTCTCTTCATAGTCGTCAGATTCACCTACCAACCCTTATAGAACTGGCTCAGCTTTGCCTTGCACCAGCTCGTAATTATGCTGTTATAGTTTTAGACTGTCGGGGGACTTCCTTTGACACACTGAGCTCCTCTCTCCTCTCTCTTTCCATCTGTGTGCATCCATGTCCCAGAAATGCTTGTTACTAACTTAGCTCTGGGGAGCTTATTCCCCGAAGTCCTTATGTTTTTTTTTTCGCCCAGAAGTTTTCCTTGGATTAGGGTGGCACCTAAATCATGGTTGCAGCTGTCACCGTGGCCCTGCTCCGCGCCCTGCTATGCCCTGCTACACCCTGCTATGCTCTACAGTGCCCTGCTACGCCCTGCTATGTCCAGCTACACCCTGCCACGTCCTGCTATGCCCTGCTACGCCCTGCTATGTCCAGCTACTACAACTACAACTACTATTTCTAGTCATAGTTCCATTATCTTTATTGTGACTATAATTGCCATTGTTCATCACACCCCCAACCGGCACTGTCAGACACCGCCTACCAAGAGCCTGGGTCTGTCCGAGGTTTCTTCCTAAAAGGAAGTTTTCCTCACTACCCAAGGTTTCTCCCTAATAGGAAGTTTTTCCTCGCCACTAAACTAAACTAAATGCTTGCTCTTGGGGGAATTCCTGGAATTGTTGGGTCTTTGTAAATTATAGAGTGTGGTCTAGACCTACTCTATCTGTAAAGTGTCTTGAAATAACTCTTGCTATGATTTGATACTATAAATAAAATTGAATTGAACTGAATTGATAAGCTCGGAACTTAGAATTTTGGAAACATTTTAATTAATTCCCACTCTGTTGCCGAATGGACATCAGTGGACTGGGAGGCTGCTAAGGTCCCTCTCACTCATTAACTGTAGTTGGACTCACATTTAAATTCTCTGCAACTTTGGCAAAGTGTAATATATGTCTTTTTGTACAATACATTTATAAAGATTTTGCACACCCAATGCACATCCAATCTGTACACTTATGCATGCATTTTGTTTACTTTTTAACTCTATTACTTTTAACTTTTTAAACTTTTAACTCATTATTAGTCCTTGTGTTTTAAATATTTGATTGTGTTTTTGATTTTGATATTTGATGGATTCCCTGCACTATTCTTTGTTCAGTTGTTTCGTTCGTCTACTGCTATATCTATCTATCTATCTATCTATCTATCTATCTATCTATCTATCTATCTATCTATCTATCTATCTATCTCGATTTTACTCCGGTGCACCCAGAATGAATATGTGTAAAAAAATATGCAGGCCATGAAGAAAGGAGGCAAGGTTTTACATACTGTTTAAAATAATGAAACTTTATAGACATACTGGTCAAACTCACATTGATTTTATCCTTCAATATGAATAGATTTATTCTGGGATTTTATACCTGATGGAAATTATGCAGCTGTGAAAATGTGAATTACTGAATCACGTAATCTCCTCTGATTCTCTGTTGTTTCTCTGCCTATATCTGTTCCTCTTTCCCACTCCTCTGTCTCACTCACTCTCTTTCCCTCAATCACATTTACTTTCATTTTCACTTTCATCATCTCATAATCAAACATCCCAGATTACATTTTCTGAAATGAACTGAGTCAGTGTCACTCTGCCTCATGTGTTGGACTGTCCCTATTTATTCCACCTGATGAGCTGGGAGGTTGGTACACTGTAAAAAACTTTTGCTACACAGAGTCAATGGTCAGATGGCAATGTGAGGTACCATAGATGTTGACTTTGGTTCAATAGAGATAGTACTCAAATGCTTCTCATTTGATTTTGTATTGATAAGGTAATTATTGGTGACAGAAAATGTTTTTAATTTTCAACAAAATAGTTTTTATCTCTATTAGAATGACACGGTTATTTTTTTTCTATTCCGTAAGCTACAGTATTAGATATTCTTGTATCTAATATGTACGGTGGCTGACAGGGGCAAACGCACTGCAACAAAAAAAAAACACATGCAAATAGACAAAACACAAGCAAATTAAGAAAACATCTTCCTTAATTTTTAAGTTTGGCCCTTGTCTTTTACAGTATTATAAAAGAGCAACAGGTTTACTTAGCTACCGTTATGAGACTGAGCTAATGGGTAGAGACTGACTTCTACAACAGCTTGCTAGTTAACACTAGTTAGCCCATATATGTTACTGAAAAGTAGAACACTTATTAAAACTCAAATAAAAAAATGATTTACGGACACCATAAATATGTACAGAAAAAAAACATGTATCATGTTTCAGCTTTTCAACAAGACTGATAAATGAAACCCTCTATAAGAAAACATCTGCTGCAGGCTGTGGAAGGGATTGCTTAGCTTCCATGTCGGTACTTCTGCCTACTTCTCCAAACTCGGGGCGTGCCCACTTCCATCTACTGTAAAACTGACTATAGATATCTACCTCATACAACCCCACTTCAAAAAATCACTTTAACCTGCTGTAAATCTGCATTACGTCTGACTTTCACACAGGAGAGTGTCCCATCACAGACCTGTCATTGATGTTTTTGGTTGTTGTTGTTGTTGTTGTTGTTGTTGTTGTTGTTTTTTAAACTGTAACAACAATCTTTCCCTAACCTTGACCATACCATAATCATAATGCTGACGATAGTCAATATTTGTTATTGTCTAAAAATCCAGTTAAAGGACCATAACCAAAAATGTGTCTATCTCTAAATACTTTCTGACTTATCTACTCTGTCTAAACTTTCAATTATTAGCCATTTCCATAATTTCCTAAAAGAGCTGGTCACTATAGTAAACGTTACTGAAACAGGAGCAAGTAGTGCATTTGATAGGACTATAACCAGATTACTGTAATACACATCTGGTGCTCTAGTGAGTATTTCCAGCAGCATTTTTAAAGAGCTCCAACTGTCACCCAACAGTGTGGCCTATCTGAGAAAATAAACAGGACTTTTTACTTTGACTTTGACTTTGTTTTATATGTTAGCGTGGGGAAGAGCACCTTTAGGGGCTGAAGGCTAAAGACAGCTGCTTCTGAGGACAGATGTAACAAGGATTGGAAGCTTCTGCTACTGCTTACACTTCACTGACAGTCACTTCTGCTCTGACTATAGGGTTAGATGGATTGAAATGATTTGTGGAGCTTTTCATATTTTACAGTGTTCATCTCATGGGGTAAAATCATCCTAACAGATCAGATCAATGGTAGCTCGTATAAGGACGGATCAATACTATTTGGAGACAGACTGATCAGTAAAACTGACGAGTTGTGATGTCTGGGAGCCTCAAGTTTAATGAAGGAGACAGACAAAAAAACAGAGGGAGGTAGAGGAGGGAGACAAAGGAAGGGAGGAGTTTTATCTACCACTCTGCTACTGCTACTCCTAATACTGGAACTTGTTCTTTTTATTCCATGAATTTTATTTTATTTAATTGTCAAGAGACTAGAATGTTAAACATATGACAAATTTCAATTTGATGTAGCCTTCTATTTTAGCCATGTTGGCTCAAACCTAATTTGGCAGGTCACACCTACACACACATAACATGTAATATGTTCACGTTGGACTAATAGCAGTATACTTACACCATTACACAAGTTAAAATGAGCCTAAACCATATCTGCCAACACTCCCATTTTTTCCAGGTTTCTCCCGTATTTTAAGGCCACCTTCTTCACATTTAGTTGTTTCTCCCGGGAAACTCCCGTAACTTGCATGGCCCTAAAACTTAATTAGGAATAATCGTCGAATATGGCAAGCCGTTTTAACATTTGATCGAAACACACTCCTTTCTGTAATTACATTTTAGATATCCATAATCGCATTACTCCTAGTCAAAATGATATTCTCACTAGTCAAAATGTTAAAGATATCCACAATAACATTCTAACTAGTAGAAATCGTTTTCAAGATATCTACAACTTTGATTGTACTAGTCAAAACTTAATTGAAATTCTTAAAAAATATAGTTGGTCGTTTTAACATTTTATAGCTAGGCTGGATATATATTGCAGATATCCGTAATTCAATTCCTTCTAGTAAAAAGAATATATCCACAGTGACATTCTTCCTATCCACAATTATCATTTCAGATTTATTTTTACTAGCCATAATGCCAATTGTGGATATCGGTACTTACATTTGTACTAGTCAACATTTTAGATATTCAAAATTACATTATAGATATCTGGAATGGCTCTTTTTCAAAACAAATTGTTTAATTTAAACGCAAACAATACAGGAAGAGAGAAAGGGAAAAGTTAGAAAATATAAATAAAATACAGAAAGCAGTCCAAACTTTAATATACCATCCCCTTCACTCCCACATCAACCATCATTCCATTGAGACAAAAACGTGTGATGTCGGCAACTGTCGTATTGTACGCTCCTTCTTTTTTTTAAGTTTCGGTTCAGGCACCGATGTAAGCACCGGCACCATCGTTTTAGTACCGGTATCAGGAAAAACCCAAACGATACCCAACCCTAGTTCACACTCTAATATCTATGTATGTTTGCATGAATGCAAAACAATTCTACTACTACATCTAAACTAGTTCAAATGTATGTGACCTTCTACCTCTACAGCTACTTATTATTTCTATTAGTTTGTCCTCTTGCAGATTATTAATGCATATTATTATTATGACCGTGATTGATTAAACATAAACTGAATTAGTTTGTGGTGTTCAGCTCGAAGACAGCAGTAAAATTTTATAGACACACAGATTGATCTGAGGCTAAACTCTCCTCCTTTATTTCTTCTTCTTTACTCTTCTGTTGCATTCACATCCTCTCTGTTACACCGGCGCTATTTCTGCTTCTCTTCTTGTTACTTTCCCAAATTCCTGTGTAATAAATTAGTTTTCTGTGTGTGTGTGTGTGTGTGTGTGTGTGTGTGTGTGTGTGTGTGTGTGTGTGTGTGTGTGAGAGATTGATGCCGGACAGTTCTGGTCACGCACCTGCTGAAATTGATTGGCCGGAGCGACTCCTGCAATCAGTGAACAGTGACCACCACCTTATCCCTCCCCCCCTTATCTTCTTTCTTCTCACTTCCTTCCTCCTTGTGTTTTCTACCTTTTCGTCTCATCCCCTCTTCTCCTTCCTACCTTCTCTCCCTCCTACCCAGTCCTTCATCTCCTCCCCCGACAATCATTCTCTTCTTTACCCCTTCATTTCTCTCCTCGTTGGTCAGCTGGGTTGCCTGGCAACAGCTGCTCTCTTTCCCTCACTCTCCTACCTGGGTATTGGTGGATCTGTGAAAGGGGAAAGAAGAGAAAAAAAGATGGATGATAGAGGGCCAGAAGGGAGAGACAGGATTGGAGGAGAAGAGTGGGGAAAGAGAGGGAGGGGGTGGAAGACTGGCTTAGGAGAGGAGTGAGAAAGATAAAAAAAAAGATAGTGAGGGGTAGGGGTGGAGAGAGAGACCAGAAGAACTGGATAGAGTGAGGGAGGATAAGGACAAAAGAGAGAAAAAGAGACAGAAAATGTGGGAAGGCAAACTGGGAGAGAGTGGAAGCATGGAGCAATGGACAGAAGAGGGAAGGAGGAAGGAGGTGTATGCTCTGCAGCCATCTCCTCTCACCTAATTCTCCCATTTATCTTTTCTCTGATCTGAAATAGAAAGAAATTGACCTTTCAGCCTCTGGACATGTAGAGCCGCAGGTCTCAGACCAGAGCCTTGTGCGGGACAGGAAGTCGAGCACAGAAACAAAATAAAACATCCCGTTAATTTTCAAAATAAAATACACCATGCTCACGGCAGATCATATTTCCCTGCACTACACCTTGAAAACACAGCACAGTTGTTTCCCCTCTGCTCCTCTGGATGGAAACAAACTGTTGTTGGTTTTGTGGTTCTATTCTACCTGCATTTGCGAGATCTAGTGGCTTCTCGTGACTACAGCTGTCATGGCCGCAGCCGTACCGCAACAAATCCAGACCTGGTGGTTATTGACGGACGGCGGAGCACGGAGCAGATACGCAGCGGAGCCGATACGCAGCGGAGCCGATACGCAGCAGAGCCGATACGCAGAGGAGCCGGTCCACAGTCGTTCCGCATTCGGTGGAAATCCAGGGTAACGCTCTAATTGGTTTATTGCATGTTACGCCCAAACCACACCTATGAGTAATGTAGTTACTTCAGACCAACCCATTTTAGATTTGCGTCGGACGCAAGAGTCATTTATCCCGCCGGTATAATAGCAACAGCACCCGAGATCTGCCCACAAAGCTGCTTGCGTTTGGCGTTTGATACTTACGTTTCAGAACGTTAAAATAGGGCCCAGAGACTTAATTACCTGCCTGGTTTCATCTGACTTTGTAACACATACAATTGGACTTGGTGTGGAAATAATTTTGAAGACATATCACTTTTTCTCCATTTTAGCCTTCTATTGAGTTGACATTTTTGCTGAAGTATGTTTATTGCCTAAACCAAGTAGTTCAAACATACTTATTTTGACCCAAACCACGATCTTTTTCTAAACCAAACTAAGTAGTTTTGTTGCCTAAACAGATTCTGCACAGCAGAGGCTTGCACAAGTGCACTAACCGCTCATGTTGCTGGACGTGTGCAAGATAACACACAAACAATTGTGCTTAACCTTTTGTAAGATATCATAGTACCGTAGTATGATGGTATGTCGGATTTCTTTGTGTGCATACTAATAGGAGGAAGTCCGAATGAATTGAAAATGTTCGGAATTGTCAAATAAAAAATGACAAAGCTATTAACAAATATCTGAAAAGTTCTCGTGGTCGTTTTGGATGTATTTTTGAGACGGCCCCTAACTTCAGATCATCGTTTTCCCATCTACTGTCAAATTGCACCCAACGCCAGGCTTTGGTATTGCAGGCGGTATGCTTTAATTATTTTGTCAGACAGGCGCGAAAAGGTAGTGGAACAGACTTGGTATACATTGCTCCTGAGCAAAATTTCTTCGCACACGTTTTTTGCATTTTCACGACGGAATTTTAGTTCGGCACTGGTGTGGAACCATGTGGCCGTACTGTCAGAGCCATTGGTAGAACCAGAGTTGGGCCACGGAACTAACAAGTTGACGATCAAGCTGACCTGCTGGCTTTTTGTCGCAACTCTGTCTGTGTAGGGCTCTGGCCAGTTTGGCCTATTTGGCTTTGTAGCACAGTCACACACACACACACACACACACACACACACACACACACACACACACACACACACACAGTGCATGGCACTATCTTTGTGGGGACCTGTCATTGACATAATGCATTCCCTAGCCCCTTACCCTAACCTTAACCATCACAACTAAATGCCTAACCTTAACCCTTACCCTAACCCTAACCATAACCTAATTCTAACCCTAATCCTAAAACCAAGTCTTAACCCTCAAACAGCCCTTTAAACTTGTGGGGTCCAGCATTTTGGCCCCACAAAGCTGTCCGGACCCCACAAGTATACTGTAATCCCGGTTTTTGGACCCCACGAATATAGTTAAACAAGAACATACACACACACACACACACACACACACAGGGCTCAATCCATTGCTGGTCACTGTCTGTACTATGAGTGATGTACAGTCCGTCTGCTGTCCTCCATCGATACAGTGGATATAACGAAGCACTGCAGCCTACTCCATTTACACACACACACACACACACACACACACAGAGCTCATCTTCAGAGAGGAACAGTTTCAATCTTGAGGTCGGGATGATGAATTATGAAATGTGGAAACTTGATTCCTCAATGTGACCTTGGACATTGAGCGGAGGCTTCATACTCCCGCTGTCTGTTCTTTACCTGCTGAGCTCCACCTCACCTGACAGCCACAAACCCAAACACGAACTAAATAATCTAACTACTGAAAAATCACATGCCAGACTTTTAATCAGGGGGCTTTTAGGGCCATTACCGTGTTATATTATATTATACAATTAATATGTTTACTTTGTAGACAGTATCGGTTAGAAGGCATTGCATTTTTAACAATAACTTATAAACCTAACGTTTGGATCACCAACCAGGCAAAACAGGCAACCACCCCTGGGTCACACCATGAAGGCATGTCACTTGGTTTATTTCATTACTTGCATATTTGTTTGGGAATTTGCACTTCAAAATGGACTCTGGAATAAAAATCTTATAAATATAATGATTCATATTTATTCTGTTATTTAGAAAATACTGCATTTATATACATTTCATTTAATTATTTTAAATTTAATTAATTTAATAATTGCTAATTGTGTTTTCCTTTATAATAGTTGTGTAACAAAAACTAGAAATGCCATGTAAACCTCTGTTTTGTTAATGCGTTAACCTTAACTGAAAATCATGTTTAGTTTCTTTCATATGTAGACTTTCTACAATATACTGTTGTATTTGCATCTTTACCACAAATATCTCTCTGCTATTGTATCTGTAACGGATGTTTATTTCAATATTACGATAAACAGACCTACAATTAGGCTGCAGTGCTTAGTTATATCCACTGTATCGATGGAGGACAGCAGACGGACTGTACATCATAGTACAGACAGTGACCAGCAATGGACTGAGCCCTGTGTGTGTGTGTGTGTGTGTGTGTGTGTGTGTGTGTGTGTGTGTGTGTGTGTGTGTGTGTGTGTGTGTGTGTGTGTGTGTGTGTGTGTGTGTGTGTGTGTGTGTGTGTTTAGACCGCAGTAAAGGACTGCTCTACAAAGCCAAATAGGCCAAACTGGCCAGAGCCCTGAGTGTTACACTGCATATATGTACAATCTGTTGTAAAATACTTTCACATTTGGCAGGTTCAACTTCGGGTGGGGGGGGTTACCTTCTTATTGTTATGAGTGCTTGTTTGTATGTGTGTGTGTGTGTGTGTGTGTGTGTGTGTGTGTGTGTGTACGGTACATAAAGTGCAGTAATTTCACGCTCCTCTAGCTCAGGCGAAGCTGCAGCCTCTGATCGTCCACCCTCCTCTCTGCTCTAATGACTATTGATTATTAATTGACTCTTTCATGAGATGTGAGCTCCTCTGATTGGTTTCATATCACAGAGTTCACATGAAAGTCTGATCAACCTGATTCATGAGTTCATTATGGTTTTATTGAAGTGCTCAGTGGACTGCCGCAGCTGAGCAAAGAACAAAGGAAAACTACACATTTCATCCTCACTGTAAAGGTTAATGTGTTTTCACAAAAACATTTTTAATATTTTAATAATTTACATCTGGTAAATAGGTTCAATAATGCAAATTAGACAGGCGGTACTGACTGACTTGTTAACAAACATGCCACAAGACTTGCTAACTAACATTACTGCTACTGTCACAAAAGGCTCAGACAGAGGACTCGAATACACGACACAACAACTGTGGTTTCAGATGGGAAAAAAATGTGTTTCTTTATTGTACAAAGTAGTACAATAAGCAGGCAACAGTATCCAAATCACAAGGCAGAGGCTTAGTCAAAAACACAGGCACTGGTCGAAACTCACTCACTGGAACAAACACTAGGACCAAGGGCTGGAATGCAAGACACAGATGTAGAAGACGAACTGGCACTGAACAAAGGAAAAGGGAGTGTACTGTATAAATACATGAGGGAGGAAGGGAGACAATTAGACATAGGTGCAGGACGGGGCAGGTAATCACACAAGGCGGCAAGGCAGACAAAGACCAGAAAGTAAGTGACCTACAGTAGCAACAGGAGCTGGATGGGACAGCTACTACTTGTAGAGTACTTGCAGAGGCTCTCTCCTTCACTGAGCAACCATTTCGTAGCTACGTACAAATGGCTCATGAGAACAGCTTGAGCTGATCGAGTTGGAGCTAGTTTTAACTGCCAGTATTATATATACAGTTTGCCTGGTGGTTTAGTTCAGTGGTTCCTGATCACGAGGTTGGATGTAAAATCTTCATTTGAAATATAACTTGTAACTACAGCTGTCAGATAAATATTTCCCTCTGAAATGCAGTGATTAGAAGTATAACCTAGCATTCAAATGAAAAGAGAAACGAAACGTCAAAACGTACACGGACCCATTTGTAAATTACAGACGCAACCAATCAGGACGAGGATCTGGTCCAACATGTACCTACCCTTTCCGTTTCATTCTTACTAATGCTGTAGTGTTGTGGGATCTGCTGTCACATTGTGGGATTTGCTGCCGTGGTTTGCACTTCAGGGCCACCGTATCAAATAGAAATACTCAAGTAAACTACAATATAAATTTTCAAAATGACTTTCCACCACTGCTATAGTACATGCAACGGCAGCTGGCCCAGAGGTACTGCACAGTCTCAGCTGGTTTTACAAGCTGAATATTGATGACCAACAATTCGTAGCATAACTCCAGATGAAAAAGAGGCAAAACAATATATAAATCTTTATGAAACTGGTACTGCAGTGATGTTCTACCCTACTTTAAAGCTGTCTCCATGCTCTGCCCCAAAAATACTTTACAGGTGCGACTGCCCTATTTTGAATCAGCAGCTGCTTCCAAACCCTCATTCACTTTTTGAAAATGCAGTAAAACTGTATATACACATAAAGAAGAAAGTTTAGGCAGGAAAAACATGTTTAATCTAATGCTTTGAAACACACGGAGGTTGCAAAAGATTGTGAAACAGGCGAGTAAGACAGTAGATAACAGTGTCATCTACACAAAGCCAGATGTATTATTACTGGGAAACTGTAGAACCATAATTTCTGCATATTGTACCCCATACTTACATTTGGAAAGTTGTTTATTTATAAATTACACATTAATACATTAATTTATGTAATGCATGCTTTCTGTTGTATTTGAAATGGAGGATTCCCTTGAAGAGACTATAAATTGAAGTGAAGTAAATTAAAATTCAGACAAGTGCAGTAAAGTGAATTACAGTAGTATTACAGAAGTACAATGCGGTGAAATGAAGTGCAGTGACAGGAGTGAGGTGAAGTGCAATGCAGTGCTGTGAAGTGGAATGAGGTAAAGCGAGGTGCAATGCAGTGAGGGCAAGGCAAGGCAAGGCAGCTTTATTTGTATAGCACATTTCAGCAACAGGGCAATTCATAGTGATTTGCATGAAACATTAAAGAGCAGTTAAAAACAATAATGAAATATGAGAATAAAAGTTACTGTGCAGTAGAAGAAATGAACAATTATGTAAAGAAAGGCAGCATAAAAAAGAAAGGTCTTCAGTCTTGATTTAAAAGAACTGAGAGTTGTGGTGGACCTGCAGTATTCTGGGAGTTTGTTCCAGATATGTGGAGCATAAAAACTGAACGCTGCTTCTCCCTGTTTAGTTCTGACTCTGTGGACAGAAAGCAGATCTGTCCCCGATGACCTGAGAGGTCTGGGGGGGTTCATGTATTTTGGCCCTAAACCATTTAGTGATGTATAAACCAACAAAACTATTATACTATTATATATATATATATATATATATATATATATATATATATATATATATATATATGTATAGTGCAGTGGTGTAATGTAGTATAGTGAAGTAAAGTGAAGTGAGGTACAGTCAGTGATGGTACATGTACACTGGCTAGCGTCATTTCCCCCTCATTGTCTATGAGAGCAGCTCTGGTAGGATTGCAGCGACTTTGCTCTCTTTTAAACTGACCATTGTCAACCTATAATGAAGACAGATTCAGCAACTGCAGAACTTATTTCTCGCATAAAATGTTCAAAAACACATTTCGGTTAACTATTTTCGTAAAATAAGAGAACAAATTATCAAACAAGCTGCTATGTTGGTCTGTTTTGAAATTCGGGTAGCAGACAGCCCCACATGAAGCATTCATCAAATCATGTGCAGCCATCGCGTTTGTAGGAGGGTGTAGCCTGTTTTCTTTGCTTCTTAGTGGTCATTGAAGATAAATTGATAACAGCTAGTGGCAAGCCCTCAAGCATGCAATGCTGGGAAGCGGGACAATCCCTGCCATGAAAAAATGCCACAGTGGACACGAACCATTGTACAGTACAGTAAAGTAAAATAAAGTGAAGTGCTGTCAAGCAGAGATGGGAGTAAGTCACACATGGGCAAGTCACAAGCAAGTCTCAAGTCTTAACCTTCAAGTCTCAAGCAAGTCCAAGTCATTTTTTGTGACAATCAAGCAAGTCAAGTCAAGTCATAGCTTGGGTCAAGCAAGTCACAAGTCAAGTCATACAAAAGTTTCCATTTTTAAACAAGCTAAAGACAGTGGTTATGAACTGCTGTAGTTTTATTTGCATTTTTTCCTACTCAATATTCAAAAGACATTGCGTCCAAGCTACATACATCTGAACAGTTTAAATTTATACAGATAAAAAAGCACAGCCTAAAACTGAACAATAAATCAACATACATATTTGTTCAGTATGCCTCAAACATGACATGAAATCATGAAATTCATTCAAACAATTCAAGTATAATGGTTTCTAAGTCAAATAATATTCTTCAAACATGCCTCACTTTTATGGGACAGAAACACATCCTTTAACCTTTCCTTCTCTTAAAGAAAAAAAACCCATATTTTTTAAGAGTAGCTGAATCCCACCACTTTTGCGTAATTTGGAGAGATTGACTGAGTGTATTTATCACATGGAATGAATAGTATATTTTAATATTTGTCAGTGTATTTGTGAGTGAATGTGTGCGTGTTTGAGAGTGTGTGAAAAGTTATTAATATTGGTGAGTGAATGTGTGTATGTGCGTGTGTGTGTGTGAGAGTGCAGTGTGTTGTGTATGTGTGCCTAGCTTTATTCTCATACTTACGTTTGCATGCATGTGTGTGTGAGTGTGTGTGAGTGTGTGTGTGTGTGTGTGTGTGTGTGTGTGTGTGTGTGTGTGTGTGTGTGAGAGAGAGAGAGAGAGAGAGAGAGAGAGAGAGAGAGAGAGTGCAGTTTGTGTTGTGTGTGTGTGTGTATGTATGTATGTGTATGAGAGGCCGTATAGGAAGTAATTCATACTTCTGTCTTACACACACTATCATAGTCTTGCATATACACCACTATACTCATACACACACACTATTATAATCCTTTTACATGTATGTAAGAGAGGGTATAGTCGTGCATGTGAGAGAGTATAGTAGTGTATGTGAGAGAGTATACTAGTGTATGTGAGAGAGTATAGTAGTGTATGTGAGAGAGTATAGTAGTGTATGTGAGAGAGTATAGTAGTGTATGTGAGAGAGTACAGTAGTGTATCTGAGAGAGTATAGTAGTGTATGTGAGAGAGTACAGTAGTGTATGTGAGAGAAAATAGTAGTGTGTGTGTGAGAGTTTGATTGAAACGGAAGAGAGTTTGATTACTCAGCTCCTGATTGGTTGACAAAGAAGACGCGGTATTTGACGGTCAAAATCCTGCACTGTCATTATACTAGTTTGGCTGAAGTGGTGCTGTAATGGACAGAGAGAGGCTAACTGAAGCTGTGGGTCTTCTAAATAATATTTTAGGAAATGGTGAGCTATTGTCACCGATGTCTCGACAATTAAATCAAGTCCAACAGAGCTCTGATTCGGAGATGCAGAGATTATTCAGGGATGGAACTGCAAATCCAGTCAGACCTGGCTCCAGCGCTAGCACTGCTACTTCTAGCTAGCTCAATGGAACACGGAGGACCCCGTTACCAGATGAGACAGCATCCAGGAAGAGGTAAGTTGATTAAAAAATAGCCAAGGACCCTTTTTTTATTAACTTCATCCTATCTGTAGTGTCCCCCCCCAAATTCATGTTAGCATGGTCGTGACGTTAGTGCCGCTAGCTAGTTGCTACCATAGACTGTATATATTAACAGTCTATGGTTGCTACCCACATACAACACGGGCTAGCCCTTTTCCATTGAAAACTCTGCAATATCTCCACTAGCTAGTGCTAGTTAATATGATTAAGCAAGTTTGAGCAAGCTGTGTGAAATAATTTCAGACATCAGGTTTCAGAATTAAATCTGCTGTTACATGAGAGAGGACACAGTATCTGTCAAGCCCTTTGATTAACCACAGTATATGATATTTTACTGTACAAATACATTTGACTTTGACTAGGAGAAACAGATAGCAGCAGCAGTTATGGAAACATATTGGAAGTTATAGTATCCATTGCTGCGCTCCTGTTATTCAATTTCAAACACATTGTAATTTGCTATTCAATGCGCAGCTTATTACAGTGTAGTTCTGCATTTATTGGATTTCGGAGACATCAGAGTAGGCTGTTTACAGCAACGATAGCGTTAAATGAGAAAGCTCTAGCATCGGCTGGCTAACTAGCTGAGTTGCAATCATCTGACTGGGTGACGATGTTTAGCCTATCTGTGTGTGTCTTTGAGTACCATGGAAAGCGCTATATAAATAAAATGTATTATTATTATTATTAATAATATTAAAAAGTGCAATCAACATGTTTACATACATGTATTACAGTGAATAATAATCTAAATACTACTAAGTGTGGTAAAGCCAGATATTTGTTTTTATATTTCTGCAATCTGCACTTTAGTTTGTGTGATTTGTTTCTGACTTTCATATGAATGTTTCCACCAGGCTTGGTCAGTGCTCAGTATACTACTGGGACTGAAGTAGTTAAAAGATGTCATTCATATAAATTCATGCATCACCTAATTTCATCATCACATCCAGGCCTGGCCTCCAGGAAAGAACAGCTAGTTTAATATATCTAATCTTGTGTTGTTCATACTGTACAATGATTATTACAGATTATCTGGCCAATGCTGGGTGTCTAAGGACTTTGAAACGCATAGAAGACAAAGATCTCTTGGTGGAGGATATCATCATGTTTCAGGTGGTTCATCGAGTCAGTGGAGCACTTCAAAGGTTTGTGTAACTCCATTTTTTTAGCAAACATAATAAACCCTTCTAAGGTGTTCATATTTTTGTTACACAGCCAATGTTGTGTAAGGTGGACCCACCACATTATTAGGCTTTTAAATCAATACAGCCATAACAATTTATGTAAAATTTTGTAACTTTGTGTGGGAATAGCAGGTGCAGAAAGACAACATAGTTTCATAGCACCTACACTCAGACACGCACACATACAGACAAACAGACACACAAAGAGACGCACAGACACACACACACACACACACACAGCAGGCCCAATTAGGAGGAGGACACAGTTAAGTTTCATAGCACCTACAATTATTACACTGTAATAATTACACTCGGGTCCAGTAGACCCGAACACCTCATATGTAATAGGTATGTGTAGGGGGGGTGTACCGTGTGCAGTCATTGAAAATAAGTTATTTTTTATGTTCTTCACAGAAAATGAGTTTGAGTTAGAAGAAATAATAAATAGCATAATCTTTCTTTTAGCAAACATTGAAAACGGGTCCCACAGACCCGAGCACCTTACAAGGGTTAAGAATAATTAAAGATTTCAACATATATTTTTAAAAGCCAGTGTACAACCTTACAAACACTCTGAATAAAGGCGTGCATGTATCATATAAAATAACTTAAAGAACATCACGTTTTAGATAGTTGTCAATGACAAGGCCTTTTTGCATAATCAAAAACACTGAACTGTCCTGTAAGTCATCCCTTTCATGTGCTGTGTGATCATTTATCCAATTTGAAAACAGATATTTGTATCTTCTCATGATACATTTTTACAGATTCAGGGAGGGGATGAAGACCCTTGGTGTTCTTGATGCAATAAGAATGCACCCAGTCAAAGTTCATGCAACCATGTGTGGTTGCATTTTGGAGGGACTACCTGCTGGATGTTGAGGGTAAGTATTATTGCTAGTTATGGAATACAAATCTTTTCATATGCCCTTCTGTCTGTCTTTGTCTTTCCCTCCTTTTTAAAAGTTTTCTACATGCTAGATTTAATTTCTTTTTTGGTGTTCTTTGGTGTATTTCTTTTTCAGAACAAGAGGGACCCTTGCAACTTGGGGGGTATCCTGGCCTTTGCGACGGGAGCAAATGCAATTCACCCCTGGGCTTCTCCCCATTACCTTCAGTGGATTTTCTCCATGAGCTGCCCCTCAGACAAGGCCGTCATTACTGCCTGCGGTTGGTAGTCCTGAAAAAATTCGAGGATTTCAAGGAAACTATGGATTTTGCATTAAAAACACTCATGGGATTTGGTCAGGAATGACTTCCGAGAATTCCTGAACATACATTGATGATGAGGCATCGTTGTCAATAACTCACCATTTCCTAATACATTATTAATGTCTTGTTTAAACAATTGAAAATGGAATAATCATTTGACTAAAATGGAAACCATTTTGTTATTTTATTTTATTGTTCAACATTGTGAAGCAGAAATTGTCACTGGGCTTTTATCAACCTTTATTCATTGCCTTGACACTAATGAACTTGCTCACTGATGGAGTTCACCAGGCCCAAAAATAATTGAATGCCATGGTTACCGTCATCGGCTAGTGGGTCTACAGTTTCTAGAATTCATTTTTATAACTGTTTCATTGAAAATAAAGTCATTTTCTGGAACCATAACATTATTTGAAGTCTCAAAATGTACTGGGGGGGTCTTCATTCATTTCAGCGTTGTCACTCCCAACTAAAATGTTCTGCATTGCCTCTGCACTGCCGCGCGCAACCCGGAGCGCGAGCCCGTGTAAAATGATAGAAATTAAGGTCCCGTCGGGAGCAAGAAAGAGATTAGAGTATTAGTCAGATTAGTCAGAGTATAACCATTGAACTCAGAAATTAATCTTTCCAAAATGACTGTCATGTCCCAAATTGTCAGTTTCCCTCACAATTCTCTGAACACACAGTATCAGTGAAAAAGATAGCAATGTTTTCCTTATTACCATTTACTTCCACAAACAAAAACTGACCTCGAAAAAAGAAACTAAATAAGATAAGAATAAATTTTTTCGTCCAACAAGGTTGTTTTTGTCAAAGTTTCTGCTGCTTGATTTAAATGTTCCTTGTTCCTCTGAGTTGGTGCTAGCTGTACTTTCAAAGCAGCAAGCCCACTGGGTAATGATCATTTAAAATGGCCCCTTTAGCCAATGAGGAAGTGAGAATTTAATTAAGTCTTCCTGATTGATCAAACCAACTTCCTTTTCAACTATACTCTCTCACACACAACTATACTTTCTCTCTCACATACCCAACTATATGCTCTCTCACATACTACTATACCCTCTCACATACACTACTATATTTTCTCACATGCACTACTATACTCTCTCACATACACTACTATATTTTCTCACATGCACTACTATACTCTCTCACATACACTACTATACTCTCTCACATACACTACTATACTCTCTCACATACACTACTATACTCTCTCAGATACACTACTATACTCTCTCACATACACTACTATGCTCTCTCACATACACTACTATACTCTCTCACATACACTACTATACTCTCTCTCACATACACTACTATACTCTCTCACATACACTACTATACTCTCTCACATACACTACTATACTCTCTCTCACATACACTACTATACTCTCTCTCACATACACTACTATACTCTCTCTCACATACACTACTATACTCTCTCACATAAACTACTATACTCTCTCACATACACTACTATACTCTGTCTGACATACACTACTATACTCTCTCACATTCACTACTATACTCTGTCTGACATACACTACTATACTCTCTCACATACACTACTATACTTTCTCACATACACGACTATACCCTCTCATACATACATGTAAAAGGATTATAATAGTATGTGTGTATGAGTATAGTGGTGTATATGCAAGACTATGATAGTGTGTGTAAGACAGAAGTATGAATTACTTCCTATACGGCCTCTCATATAATCATATATGTGTGTGCCTAGTTTTATTCACTCTTACCGCCACCTTGAACAAAGAGGAGAAGGTGTGTTTATTCATGGCCCAAAACTGAAGGGAGTTCTATCCATCACAAACGTCCAAATAGTGGTTCAGCTGAATATGGAGACTGGAACCCGAATCTCTCCCGATCTGAAGTGTCTGATGAAATTGCAATTGAAAGTGCACTGCAGTGAAGTGAAGTGAAGTGAAGTGAAGTGAAGTGCAATGCAGTGCTGTGAAGTGCAATAAAGTAATTAAATAAAGTAAAGCTCTATGCAGAAAACTACAGTTAAGTGTAACGCAGTGACATAAAGTAAAGTTAAGTACATTGAAGTCAAGTAAAGTAAAAGTAAAATAGAAAGAAAAACAAAAAGGAGTAAAGTGAAATAGAAATAGAGTGAAGTTAAGTGAATGAAATATAAAGTGACGTATAGTGAAATAAAGTGTATTTATATGCACTTTGTATGCAGTGAATTACAGTGAAATGTAATGCTGTTACTGTTTAGTTCTTTTTTGGGTTAATTTTCCAATGCTTTGAGCAGCTCAAATAAAATTCCATTCATCTCCACTGTACTGGGTGGAGGGAGAAATCTAAGTGGCAGGTATTTCGAACCCTCAGCAGATGACTATCTGCATTACTAGAGTACATGCTATAACATGACAGTAGTGATAGGCAGAGTAGTGGTCCATATGTTTACATCACTTTCTGTGTGAGACAGAGTGTAAAATAGTGACAGCCAGTGAATCTTCAGGGCTAAGAGGGATGAAGATGCATCATTACAGGGTCAGCTGTTCTCTGAAGAAAAAATAAATCCTGATGGCCTATTTTATCTCTCGCAAGCTGATACAGCAATATCTTCATTCTGGATCTCTCCTCATCTCCTCCCTCGCTTCGCTCTCTCCTCTCAGTATCATTTTACTCCTCGTCTATCTGTTACACTCACATCTCCCACCCTGACTTCTTTTCTTCCCTCATCTTGTTTCCATAATTTAACTGATTCCCAAACCCTCTTCTCTTACGTTCTTTTGTGTCACTTTTCTCTTGTCTGCTTTTTTTCTTGTTCTGTTCTTCCATCTTCCCTAAAAGAATTTTTGCGTGTAACCAAATAAGTTATTATTGTCGGCACTTACTGTTTCCTCTGGCCTCATGTCTCTGACAGCAGCACTGTATTATACCAATGATGTCAAATCTGTCGGCATTAAACTCCATCTGCTGCTGTTTGGCATGAAGTGCAATAAAATGAAGGGAAGCAAAGTGAATTGAGGTATCTAACTATTTATTGTTATAGGCACTTCATCATACCTATTTCTCTGGCCTTATTTTTTTCCAGCTGTTAGGAGCTCCTCCATTCTCTTTGTGCATTGCATTGTGCTACAAAAGTATACATTAACAACACACACATATATATATATATATATACAAGACTTTATTACGGACTCATGGTCCAATAAAATGACAGCACAATACACACAACACTTACATGTAATACATAAATAATCCTAGAGGCATAATACAATTTCATAATATCTATCTATCCATATCTGAGACTGTCAACGTACACTACTGAATCGGATATATAATATATAATCTCATTCCTAGATGCATTACAGTTTTTTTCGATTGCTAAACGACAGTGGGCACAACTGGAGTAACGTGCAAAACTCTAACTACAGTCTGCACAGCAGCAGTTTATGTGGACAAAACTCTAGTTCGTTTTTCATTGCTTGAACACAGTTTTCAAAACTCTGCACACTTATCCCATGACTTTAACCACAACCTGCACATCACTGTGGATTTAAAGCACTGTGTTCAAATGCTAACACACTGCTGTCAAAACTGTTAACCACACATTCAAAACAGAATAGATTTCAGTCTGGTGCCTATCAAACACTGCTGATTGCAATTTCAGCTGAAAGCCTAAGCAGGTGTCTTGTTTTAGACTTGTTAGTGAACGGTATTTATACAGAGAAAGCTCACAAAGCCTTTTTTTGTATACAAACACCAAATAAGAATGAAACAATTATACACTGTACCGTTTGAGAGAAACAGGTGAAAGAGCAAAGATACCAATATGTCCAGGTAAGATGTCTGAAGTTACATACACAGCTATAAAAAATACAATATCTTTACGATAGTAAAAGTGCGTTCTTACTGATTTTCAGAAAGTAATGGAGGCGAAAGCAATGGAAACCCCACATTCATTTGTATTTAGAGATGATGCAGACATCCAATGTGATGAGGAAAACTTGCCGCATGATGCTGGAGAGAGGCAGGATTAGTCACACTATTCTTTGTTACTGTTATACACCTTTTTTTTTTTTTCAGTAATTCCATAAATTACTAGAGACAAAATACTATATTGAAGCAAATTGCTGATTTTCATTCCTTCTTGTTTACCTTACGTAAAATTGGTATATTACAGTATAAAATCTATATCTTTTCTTTAAAGAAACTATTGAGTAGTGTGAATTCACTCAAACTGTAAAGATGAAAAGTTTGTAATTTCTGTATTAGTGTTTTTACTCTCAGTGTGTTCGGAGTGACAGTGTGTATTGTCTTAATGAGGATTGCTCAGTGTTTGGCTGCACTGAGCCTGTTTTGAGATGTCTGTGAAGAGTTGTTGTTTGGAATGAGTTTTGCAGGTGATGTGAACTGTTTAGTTCAGGTGACTGTTGGTTAGGGTTGGGCATCGTTTGGATTTTAACAATTCTGATTCCAATTGCGATTCTTCCTTTCTATTCCGGTTCTTATCGATTCTCGATTCAGATTCTTTGAGAGGTGGAGTTGAAACGGGTCACATGCTTATTTCACAAATAAGAGGAAAGTTTTATTTTGATTCAATGGTGGGTTGCAGTTTTATCGGGCTTTTTCAACGTAAAATAAAGCCACACTAGAGCGCTACTGTGCTCCATGGCTGCAACACAACAAGCGCCTGGCCGCTACGGAAACCAAAACTTGCGCATGTTAAATTTGGAACCCATGATCAGATTTGAAACCAAATCCTCTAAACGATTCCAAACGATTCCAATAAAGAAACGATTCCACTGCAATCGTAATTTTTGAAACGATTCCAAGTAGGAATCGGTTCTCGATGCCCAACCCTACTGTTGGTAATGCAGACTGTAGTTAGAGTTTTGCACATGTGGCTTCAATTGTGACCACTGCCATTTAGCAATCGGAAAAAACTGTAAGTCGGGGATACATTCATACAAAAGATTTTTTACCTCAGCTTGAAGTGTATTAACTTGTGCAGACCCAAACATGTCACAAGCCAAAAAATGTTTGCATTTTGGTCTGCAAACCGGCTGTTTTGAGTAAACTTCACTTTCACTTTTCCAATGTGAACACAATACATACTCAAAACCTGCTTAAAAGGAGTGTGTGGTCTGGATTAGGAACAGAGTTACTAACACTAGCAATTACTAAATCTAACCAGTTGAAATGTCTGCTGTCGAATGTCTCAAGCAAAGATGTACTATGATATTCACATTTTGCTCAACAACAAAATCACCACACATTCACCACACATCTACTGGCATTGATTTAGTTTTATAGTTTATTTTCTCGTCAATTGGAAAACACTGTGGAGAAAAACTTCAACCCCCCCATCTCTCTCTGTGGTGCATGTGTGTGTGTGTGTGTGTGTGTGTGTGTGTGTGTGTGTGTGTGTGTGTTTGGTTCAATCAGGCCTTAAGACCAGTAGAAAGGTCACTGTTGAAATGCCAGCAGCAATGGCAGCCTGTCTTTCTGTCTGATGTTTTCATGTGTCTATAGAGGATCTTGCTGTCTGTATGTTTGCTGTGTAAAATGATTGACAATCAATGACAATATAAACATTTTTATACCTTAAACCCAGATATATAATGTAGGGATATTGTTCTTATTAATTACAGATCCATCCATCCATTGGATTACATAAAGAAGTGTATGTAATGAAACCAGCGTGATTATTTTTGATATGTTAGCAGCATGGCTTTAGGGATGTCAGAATGTTAGTCGGTCCACCATATGGTCCCGACTAAAATAGCCCAACAACTATTGGATGGATTTCCATTAAATTTGGTACACATATTAATGTCTTCAATGTGATTGTATCACTCTATAACACCTTCACACTACTCCTTGGCTCCCAAGTGACAAGAGTCACCATTTTGGCCACTAGAGGTCTTTGTCACTTGAATGTGAACATAGGTTGGTTTGGGTATTAGTTGAAACGACTGATGCTGTCATGTTTTAAACGGAGGACAATCTTGAACTAAGAGGTCGAACATAGCAAAACATTACACTTGCTAAACATCAGCATGTTCGCATTAGCATCGTGAGCATGTTAGCATGCTAACATTAGCATTTAGCCCAAAGCACCGCTGACACTGTGCATACCACACAGAGCTGCTTTAGCATGGCTGTAATCTTGTTGATATAGATCCTACACCTTCTTAAAAATGAATATTTCTACATCTGTGTAATTTGAAGGGCTGTCAAAATAACTTTTCTTGTAACTTTTCCTCTACTACTAATCCCGACAGAACAACACGGTAAAGTTCAGCCTGCATGCATGGTTTTTCAACCTAACAATGTTGAAATAGACCAGCTAACATTGGTAGAGAAAGCAACAAGTTATAAGACTGCTGAGTCGGGCATGTGTGTGTGTGTGTGTGTGTGTGTGTGTGTGTGTGTGTGTGTGTGTGTGTGTGTGTGTGTGTGTGTGTGTGTGTGTGTGTGTGTGTGTGTGTGTGAGGAGAGAAACTTGAGTGTAAATGACAGCAAAATGCAATATAAACTCTTAAACTGAGCTGAAATGGAGTTAAACATTCTGGTCCAGGTCCAAAGCGCTGTGGAGTAGGCTCAGGCTACACCAGACATACATTCTGGGATAGGAAAAAAAAACGTTCTGGGTTGTTTGCATGTCTTTAAACCAATCACAATCGGCTGCAGCGGCGCTAAGCTCCGGACGCCTGCAAAATGGTCTCGGGGAAAAAACTTGTGTGTTGGTGAAACATTTGCACCCCATAAAAGAAAACGCCACATACAATATTAATGAAGGTAACGGTTCACACAATACAGTAATGTGAGTTATTTAAATTAGCTGGATACATGGTATTTGCTCTGACCAGTGTATCGCTGTGCGAGGCTAGGCTACTTCGTCCATAGCAATCCCACCAATCGGTCCCAGAACGTCCCAGTTAGAGAGTAAATGCCGTGAACATATTAATTGTAAATCTTTACAATCATTTAAGCCAGATGTCCGGCTTTATCCTGAAAACGTACTTCCGTTGATCCAGACTAGTCCAGGCATTGATTTACTACCAAAATCAACTGACATTTTTTTTAAATTTTTGAAAATGCTTCTTACAAGAAATATTGATTGGCTTTATGTGATTCATTTAGAATAATTAATCCATAGCATGAAATGAATTAGATCATTTTTTTTATTTGCTTGACAGCCCTAATAATAAGTAATACATAATTCCTTAGATAATAAGATTATTTCATTTTCAAATGTTTTGCAAAACATGGGATATTGACGCTTCATTATCCCTTTGGGCTACATAGCTGTAATTCATATTGTAGCCTACACCCGGCATTTTCATAACACTCATATCAGAACATATTAGAACATATTTAAATAGGTCAAATATATTTGATATATATGTTCACTTGAGCAGAAAACGTGTCTTTATACTTGTATATTTTCACGTTTGTCAAGATGTTCAGACTGATTGCCTACTTATGCCCTGTAACCCCCCTCGCCTCCTCTCTAACTGCGTAGAGCTCCGCCTCGGATGCTGCTGCTGCTGCTGCTGCTGTTTATCCGATAACCGCCATACAAAAGCTGCGTCTCCTTAAAGCGACACACCGGTTTAATTAATTAGACTACCGGAGAGAGGAGGAGAGACACGCCGAGGATGCAGATGAAGAGAGGGAACAGCATCCGACGGTCGCCACCGTCATCTCCCTGCAGGACGCCGCGTGTCGCCGCTTCATTTCACCACCTTGAGGTTAAAATGCCGGCTTTAATCTGACCCTGCATGCCGGCAGAAAAACCTCCAAGACCCCCTCCTCCCTCCTCTGTTCTCCATTCTGCGATGCATTGACTGTCAATGCGTCACACGTTCATCCTGCGTCGTTTCTTCCGCAGACGCGTCGCAACCTTCTTGCCTCATATTTTGGCTATGCAATAGGTTGCAGAAACGCGGCCTCCCGCTCTTCACTCCACTCTGTAGCCTTCGTGTCCTCTGTTTCAAGCGTCAATAAATCCGAGGTTTGCGCGTCCCTGATCGCCTGTCCGGCCTTCTGCATTTCTGAGTTCCTCTCCGCCGCTCATGCGTCGCCGCTGCCGCGCCACCGCATCTGCCCCTCCTCCCCACATGGACTCTGAAATCTACGTGAAGCGCCCTCGCTTTGCCGCTGATGCGGTGCGCCTGGGGGCCGGCTGTCTCTTCGTCCTGGCCGGCCAGTGATCCTCTGGTCCGGGTGGGGGTGCTTGTTTCCGCAGAGAGGCAGGATGGTGCGTATCGCCAGCGCGCTGGGGCTCGTCATGTTCAGCGTGGCGCTGCTCATCCTGTCGCTCATCAGCTACGTGTCCATCAAGAAGGATTTCCTGCTCAGCACCCCCAGATACGGACCTAATGGAGGACCCAGGATGTCCATGTTCCACGCTGGGTTTCGGTGAGTCCAGGCCTGGCTGTAGAGCTGTAGACGTAGGCTATATGCTGACTGTTGGTTTGCATCAGATCAGCTGAGTGCTTGGATTTATTTTTAGTTATTTCAGGTGTATACATGCTGACAAGGTAGAAAAACAGCTGAATGTTGATATGCTACAGTATGTACCTTCTAACGTGCCAATTTTTGGTTGTCTTAAATCCTCATACTATAAATGATTTATTGCTGATTTATGATTTTTTTTTTTTTTATAGTTTTCCAGTTGAACACCTCTCAGTTTGCACTGGTAGGGTGGAGCAATCTAATCAGAAAAAAATACATAAACATTGTCTACTCAAAAGGTGTAGCACTGTGAAGGCCTCTGTGCTTTCTGAGGCCTGACAGCTCTGCTGTGCTTTCATGCAGCATTTGTCATTCTCTATCGTTTGGGTAATCACTGTGAGAATAGGTTTTTAGTTTCTTAGACCATACTGTATTCAAATGTGCATTCTTGTCATTTATTCACTATAGGGCCAAACATATGTGGACACCCTTATTCACATAATTGAATGTACTTTTGGTCGGGGGCTGTTTTATGGTTTTAACTAGGCCCCAAAGTTCCAATTAAGGAAATAAAGTGAAAGAACCAAGCAGGCAGGCCTTATTGCACAATGCACATTTTCTACAAAAGTTGCCATATTCAGCCAGTTGCTTGCTATCTCGAAGTTTTTTGTTGTTCCCGAAGAGAACAGAGTTTGAGACAGCAACACACAGAGAGCAGAAGGTGAGGGACTTCCCTTGATCCAGACTACTGCTGCTACTACTCTATGTAGGCCTAACTGTACTACAATCAATCCACTCCTACCATTGCTACTACTATTTTCTCCCTATGGCTACTTCTACTACTACTGTTTTTTCCACTACTATTACTCCTAGAATTCTTACTCCTACTACTACAGTACAACTATTGCTATGGTTACTGCTATAAATGTTGGTATCACTTCTACTACTAGCAGCTATAGGCTACGTATATATTTACATGTAGGCTGAATGTATTTAGCAACTGCCTGGATTCAGAGCCACTTACTTCTTTATGATTAAAAAGTAATCAGATAAGGTGAAAGTTGGTGGGAATCTAACAAGAAATGAGTACACATCCGGTTTACATTTTCTAACAGACAGCATTTTAATACATTTTACAATAAATATAAAGTAGAATCACTAATTAGGCAGTCTATATCCTATGTCTCATGTCAATGGCGGATGACACTGATTTGTTTTTAAATTGTCTGAATGTAGTACATGTCAGTGTGTTTTCCCAGTCAGTGTAAGAGTGTATCAGCCTGAAGGAAAACAGGGCATCTGTCACTTAATCCTACAGCTGTAAACTAGATCACCTCGTTCCCTCACTCAGCTCTTATGTCTCTTCTTAAGTCCATTTACTTCCATGTTTCCATTACTTTTATGCACATTATGAAGTGATGAAAAGATTAAAGGAATACAAATTTAAATTGGATAATTTTTTTTTTAAACAAATTATATTAACTGTAAGTGTGGCACTTTATGGTATGTAGATGGTCAGATTCTCAGTCTGTGTGTGTGTATGTGTGTGTGTGTGTGTGTGTGTGTGTGTGTGTGCTTGAAGGCGTGCGTGCGTGCACATCTGGGTTTCCTGCATCTGATTCCTGTTCAAACAGGATGTCTGTTGACACCAGAAGAGCTCTCTGATTTGAACAGATGTCAGTAGGGCCGCTGCAGTACAGCTCCATGGAAAATCATTCTGTAAATCTTTGTTGTCTAACATGTTCGGTCAGTTCGGAGTGTGACGCTAAAATGGCCTCGTTCTGATGAAGGTTCTGGAGGCCAGTGAGCCGTCCTTGGATCTGATTTACAGCATGAGAGCCACATTCATTTTCCACCCGCCTGTAATCATTTTCCTCCTCGGCTGCCGTCACCATGGGCCAAGGTTAAACTCAGAGTGAGTTACATGTGAAGGACGGCAGCTTTTCAAAGACAAAACACTCTAGTGGACAAATCTATACTGTATAAGTTTCCTGCTGTGTTGTTGTAGAATGAGAGTTTATGATCAGGAACATGGTGACATTTTTGTTTTTGCTCTGTATGTGTTGATGGGCTCGTTAGTCCATCTGATGGTCTGTCTTTCCTCCTCCCTTTCCTCTGAAAAACGATTGGCCAGAGTACAATGAAAAAGAGTATATTTCAAATTCTCTTGGTGACCCTCGACATGTCCTCTATCACCACCATCAGACCCATATCTGTACTGGAATGGTCGGATTTCCACGAAATTTACTGAACACGTTGAATCCAGGTTTGGGTAAGCTTACAAGAAAATATCTCGGTTTCGGGCAGGTGCAAAGCAGTGTTCCAAGTATGTTATCATTAAATGACAGAAACCTGGTAGCACAGCTGGTTGAGCATGCGGTACAAGTTTGAGTCCGACCCAAGGCCCTTTGCTGCATGTCATCTCCTTCCTCTTTCCTCCCTTTTCTGTCTTCAGCTGTCTTTTTTGGCCTATGAAATAAAGGCCAAAAAAGCCAAAATAACAATAATTTACAGAAACATTGCATGCAACATATTCCTTCTCTTCCCCTCTCTCTGTCACTCTCTCTTTCTCACCCTCACGCACGCACGCACGCACGCACACACACACACACACACACACACACACACACACACACACACACACACACTCGTAGCTTTATCATCATTAGAGTGTCGAGGCTTCACCTACGAGTTTTCCCCCTTTGTGTTCTGTAGCTTTTGTTTACACCCCCGCCGTCAGAAAGAAGAAGCTACCACTGATGATATGGCCAACTTAATCATAGAAGAGAGAGAGCTCATGTCTTTAATGAAGGGTTACTTGTTTTGCTGCTATTCAACAATGAAGAACATCGGAGCAATTCATCTGTTTATTCAGCCTTAGTCTAAATCAACAATGTTTCATTTACGTGATTGCTGCAGTGCTGCCGGAGGTTCTGCCAGATGTCCCTCACCTTCTGCTTTCTTTGTGTTGGCATTCTAAACTTTGGTCGATTCAGGAAACATCCTCCGAGCTAGAACCGACAATCAAATTATATTTATTTTTTTTTTGATTAAAATTCTCATCACACACTTGACAGCCATTTTAATTGCTGTCCATGCACGGTCCACCAAAACAAGTTCCTTCCTGAAGCTATTTTGCAGAGGCATCGTACCTGTGTCCGGCGCTTAGCGCCACCCAAGATGATTGTGATTGGTTTAAAGAAATGCCAATAAACCAGAGCACATTTTTCTCTTATCCCGGAATGTTGTGTGGACTCGCCACAGGACTAATTCAGCCTAGATCTCCCCACTACTGTGATCAGGGGAAGAAGAGAGCACTCTGGACAGCTCCCTAGCTGTAGCTGCTCCCAGCAGCAGGATCAGCACCTTGGAGAGCGTGGCGGCGCTCAGTCCTAGTCTCTGGCCTTGTCTCAGCCCTGCGATTGTGCTATAATAATGATAATAATAATAATAATAATAATAATAATAATAATAATAATAACTTATTTATATAGTGCCTTTCATGAAACCCAAGGACACTTTACAGAATTACAGTGGCTATACTAAGGGAGGTTGTAGGCTGTGGTAAACAATTGGTGTTTCAGATTTTTCTTTTTAAATGTCCAGGGATGTAGCATTTCAAATATCTGCAGGGAGGGTGTTCCAGAGGGATGGGGCTGCAACACTTAAGGCTCTGTCTCCAAAGGCACAGAGTTTGATATGGGGAATGGAGAGCAGGCCAGCGTCTGAGGACCACAGGTTTCAGGGTGGGGTGTATGGATGGAGAAGGTCGGAGAGGTACAGTGGGGCCAGGGCATGGAGGGATTTGTAGGTGAGAAGGAGGATTTTATATTTGATGCAGCACTTAATTGGGAGCCAGTGAAGGTGGATGAGGGTTGGGGTGATGTGCTGCCAGGTCTTGGTGTGGGTGAGGACCCTGGCGGCAGAGTTTTGGACATTTCCGGAGCCTGTCTAAGGCTTTGCTGGGGACCCCAGACAGGACTCCATTGCAGTAGTCCAAATCGGAGGTAATGAAAGCAGGTATGAGGGTTTCTGCCACGGAGTCAGAGAGTGATGGCGGGATTCTGGAAATGTTTTTCAGATGAAAAAAGGCGGATTTGGTGATAGATTTCATGTGAGTATGGAAAGAGAGGGTGGAGTCTAGAATTACACCAAGGTTTTGGACCTCAGAGGATGAGATCTCCAACCTTCTGGAGCAGCGCCTTGGGGACCACAACGAAGAGCTCTGTTTTATTGCTGTTCAGTTTAAGTAGTTTGGTTAGGTTGGTTGACATCCAGGCTTTGATGTCATGCAGACAGTTGACCATGGACAGGGGGGGAAGCTGAGTGGATGGTTTGGTGCTGATATAGAGCTGTGTATCATCGGCGTAGGAGTGGAAACTGAGACCATGTCGCCGTATAATTTGACCAAGGGGGAGCATGTAGATGGTGAAGAGGATGGGTCCAAGCACAGAGCCTTGAGGCACGCCTTGGTTGACCGGAGCTGGGTCGGAGCGGGAGTTGCTAATGGTGACAAATTGCTTCCTGTGTGAGAGGTAAGACTGAAACAAGGAGAGAGCTGTGCCAGTGATACCAAGTTAATGGGATAGACGGTTGAGGAGAATGGTATGGGAGATTGTGTCAAAGGCTGCGGAGAGGTCGAGGAGAATGAGTATGCTGATGTATCCAGAGTCAGCTGTGGTGAGTAGATCATTTGTGATTTTGATGAGGGCGGTCTCTGTACTATGATCAGGTCTGAATCCTGACTGAATGGGTTCATAGAGCTCATGGTTGGACATATGCTGATGGACTTGGGCGGCAACTGCTTTTTCCAGGATTTTACTTAGGAATGGAAGGTTGGAGATCAGTCGGTAGTTGTTTGCATCCTCCAGATCCGAACCTGGTTTCTTGAGACTGAGGCAGTTTTAAAGTAGGTGGGAACTACGCCAGATTCCAAGGAGCAGTTGATGACATCAACCATGATGGGACACAGGACAGGAAGACATATTTTGACCAGGGCTGAAGGCATTGGATTCAGGGAGCAGGTAGAAGCCTTTGCTTTTGTGACCAGCTTGTTCACTAGAAGGTTGTCCACAGGCACGAAGCATACAGTTGGTGGTTTGCGTATCGGGTTCGGGTGGTTGATTAACACATATTTTTGCTCTCATAACGGGTGTGCGTATTAAAAAACCCTGATCGGAGCGCCTGGGTAGCTCACCTGGTGGAGCGTACGCCCCATGTACAGAGGCTCGGTCCTCGCCGAGGCGGCTGCGGGTTTGGATCTTAGAAACAAGAAAAGAAACCCTAATCACTAGTCCCAAAGCATGTTGGCACTGCAAGCTGTTGCACCTCCCATTCTCTGTAATTATAGGCAGGCACTTATCCCATGTGCAATGCTTTTATTTGAGATCCAGGAGAGAAAGGTCCATGCCACAGGGCAGTGAAGATTTAAGTTTAGCTACAGTTTTAAATTACTCAGAGGTAAAGATGACCTATAACTGGTTAGTTATACTCCGTACTGTTTGAGGCAAAGAAGAACTACCCAAACATTATGAAGTAGCTCTATTTACGTCTTAACTGTACCCTTCATTGTGTCAATCACTTTCTGGTATCTGTTTTTTCAACAAAAAGTAGAAGATAGCTGTCTCCTTTACAGTTAATAGAAGAACAAGACTAAGAGTCTACAGCAACACTTGTAGCTAGGTGAGGCTGCACTTAGGCACAGTGGTGCATGGTAATAAATGCTAACACCAGCATGATAACATGCAAACATAAGTAGAGAAAGAAAAACAACTCTGCCACTATAAAACACTAAGGTTTATAAAGTAAATGTGACTGGAAATTTGGTTCTGCTAGTTTACTTTCACATTTTATTGTGAATGGATTCACTTTTTCCAGTGTGACCAAAAATGTCTTGTACAGTTTTGTGCCCGTTTGGGGAAATATTATTCACTTTGCAATTGTTGCAAAAAGTGCCATACAACTCAAATGATCACCATTAGAGCTGTATTATATCACAATTATAAGTGTTTTATTGTTACAATAATATAATATCAAGTAAGTATTTGAAATGCAACTAACCTCTGCATGCCAGGCCTTTATAGAGTCTAAGGTATTCCTTTCTGTCAGTTACATGTCATTTTAAAATCACTGGTGATGATTAAGATAAGAGTGAGTTTATTTTTTGTTTTACATTCCTCCTGCAGCGAGAGGCCGCCTCGCAAACCTGACCTGAGGTGAATACAGAGTGCTGAAGTTTGAATTCAAAACACAAGGATGTACTCTGTCTTTTCTTTTCCTTTATTATAATATTTATATTTTTCTGTTGAAGAATGATATTCTATCTATCTATCTATGCATCTATCTATCTATCTGTCTATCTATCTGTGCATCTATCGCTCTATGGTCTGACACTGAGCATTGAACTGTTTGTGTCTCTAACCAGACACAAAGCAACAAGTCTATGACCCTGACTTTTCTCTGAAGCCTTTTAGATGGTGTGGTGTTGGATTTGAAACAGCATGAAATAAAGAATTTACAGGAATACTAAGAGTAAACAATTTCAAAATATATTTCCAAAGTTTACTCAGATCTCATTTTGTGGAGTTTAGCCAGTATTTTTCACAACAGAATAGTATGTTACATAATCTCATTATTCTCTTAGAAACGTACAGTTATGTAGAAGTTTTTAGTTATCTTTGACACAAGTGTATTATTTCATTCAACATTCTATTCCTTGACACTAACATTAATCATATACCTATTTGGGAATTGGTAACAAAATAGTACCTAGCCCCCCAAAAAAGGATTTTTTTAATCTTAGTTATTATCTTATGTACACAAGATAATAACTTGCAAAGGCTAATATATACGTAAAATATTTTGGAAATCCAGACTGAATTGACAGAGACAGAGTGAGACCATTCCCAACTGCAATGTGCTCATCTTTAGTATTTCCATTGTATTCTGCGGGACACATTCTAATCAGTAGCTATATCATGCTGATCCTGATTCAGCGCTGCACCTCTCTGGCTGAGCCTTACTGGCTTCAAAGATGGCGGGCGCTGCAACAATAAAATAAAGCTGCTGGAGGTCTGACTGCCATCAGATCCAGGTCAAACAGTATTTACACATACGTTTTATGGTTGGTCTTAGACTGGCACAGAGGGGGGGTTTGCCATGCAGGACAGTATAAGTTACAGAATGTTTAAAAGATCACATACACTTGCTTCCTCAGTGATCAAACCTCTGCCACTGTCTGAACTGTCCTGATGCAGTAAATTCCACCAACCTCATTCTTCATGCAAGATGAACCAAATTAACTTGCAAATACTATTTGACCAGTTGTGTCTGCCATAGCAGAGTCTTGACCTTAAACCTTGACATTTTGATGTTTAGTCAAAGGCAGAATATTACTGAGGCTAGTTCTCTGTTAAACCAACATTGTGGAAAATCCTCTTTGTCTGTCTTTCTCAGAGTCAAATGAGACGATCGGTTTCATCTTTGTGCATCCAATACAAGGAGAGGTCATGGGTTTTGTCTAGCTTACCACAAAAATTTGAGGCGAAAACTGCTAGCCTAATTTCATCAACAGAGATAAACCTAGACCTACAGACAAGTCCAATGGTGTCAGATTAGCATGTTGTATCTTGTTAGATAGCGGGCTAATTTCACATTTTGCCCTGCAGAGTTCTAGGTAGCTTTGTTCCTGGACGGACATCACATGGAACTTGGACATTTCAGACACTCAGGAGTTAAAATACATATTGAGAAACAATGATGAAAATGCAACCTCACCATGTGTTAGGCAATCTTCTTAGTCCTTTCTAAGGTGTTTTCTCTTTCAACTTCAAAGTCCTTCAAACCATAGAATGATATAGGCCATTTATTCCTACCCTCTAGTACGACCCACAGGAGCGTTTCATAAATTAGCACCCCTAACGGTGGCAGGAAATACCACCTTATATCTTAACTAGAGAACGTAACGGTTGTTAACGGTTGTAACATCGTTAACGTTGTGAAGCGGTTGCAGTTTGTTTAGGTTTAGGCACCAACACTAATTAAGTATAGAAAAAGACTGTGGTTTGGGATAAAATCAGACGCTACGTTACGTCCAGTTATGCACATGACGCGAACATGACGTAGCTCCATTTGTTCCGTAAAGTTAAACAAAAACTCACAGTTTACTTTTATTTTCAAACGGGACTCAAACCCCAATCTCCTGGGTGAAACTCCTGTATTTGACTCATCCACCACCCCAACTTACGTCCTTATGTGTATAATTTGTCACCATACTTCTTGCTTTGCTTTTGTCATAACTACTACAGCCATAGAGGGCGGCGTCAATATAAATGTAAATATGGGTCATAATTGCTGCTTAAACAAACAACTTATGTGGGCGTTTTTCAGGGGAGGACATTCTCGTTACTTTACAGCAGGCTGTAACAAACAGGCAAACAAAAATTACCTCAACTAGATCTCTTCCATTAACACCTATACAAAGGTGTTATGGTTATGATTATTCTTTTTCCCACCTTGAAATTCACCAAGAATATTTCCTACCATCCAGTGTGTTCATTTTTTTTAAACAACGATCTACAACACAGAGTGTCTGAACTTTCCAGGTTCCGTGAGATGTCCATCCAGGACGTCATGTGTCATGTGATCAGGTGGTCCTCTAGCTACATAACCAGCTAGCCACCACGTTAGCTACACAATCCATTGGCTGATGTTAGATTTTCTGTGGTTAGGTTTCTTGTTAGGTAACGAGCTAGTCACCAATCTGGCTGGGTTTTGTTGACAGTGGAGTTAAGACAGAGGTCAAACCTGTAACGCCACTATGAGGAGATTACTTTTGACATGCTGTGTGTGCAGGCTAGCAGTTTATTCTGCTTCCACTCTTTGTGCTAAGCTAGGCAAAACACATCCTGGATTGTTCTCTGTACCAGATGCACAGAGACTCTGGTTAAGACATAGAGTGTTGCGTTTACAGGAAACATAGACTGAATGCTGTTGTGACCTAAGGAGGAAGTCATTGTACCAGGAGACAGCACCATGGACAAGAAATAGTCAAATACATCAAAAATGTCAAGGTTTCCATGCAAAGATCACACAGAAAAGCTTGAAAAGTAAATGAATACATTGTTAATCTCTTGGTTAAGTCTTGATTTTACTGTAATATACTCACTTGTAGCATTGGACGAGTTGAGGCTTCTTGGATTGCAAAAAAATGTTCATCTTATAAAGCACGCATGTTCAGTCCTAAAATTTAAAAAAAAATCTAATTTACCAACAAAGTGGCATCATTAGATTTCTCATGGAGTTTAAATGTCTTGAAATGTGGTAAACAAGGCATTGTTTCAAGATGTGGATGGTTGTTTTAAAACTGTCTTGAAAGTGAAGGATGTACATCAAACCAAATTTGGTTGAAATGCAAATATTTCACTCCACATAAAAACCTTGCTAAGATGGACATCATTTCTGCAACAGTTTGGCCGTAATGCTCATTTTCCCACAGTACACTGGATTGATATTATTCTAGATTAGAGATTGTTCTAGCTTATTCTAGAGTAATGAAAGAGGCTGAAAGTCAGTTTACACTGAGCTGATAGTGTAAATGAACACTGCAGCTGGTTTCCTAAAGAAACAAAACTGTATCTATTTGCTAAATGGCTCAACACTTGCATATTTCAATCAGCTTCTTTTGGAGGCATTTTAGCTTTGTGAAGAGGTTGTTACTGAAAAACTATTGGTTATCATTCATTTTCTACAGAGCCCAGTTGAAGCTTTATTTATTTATTTTTTTTGGACATTATTTCTACAACATCAAGAAACATAAGCAGTCAGGGGATCTCACTTTGATTTTCAAGGTATTTCCACACCAAGTTTAAATTTATGTACAAGCTATTTACATATTTACTAATCAAGTAGTTGTTAAATATGTGTTTCTCTGTTGTTTCTTACAAACCAAAGAAGCATTGTAATGCAATAGAAACTGCATGTTGTCTTTTGATTGGATGAATTTAATACTTTCTTTCATTTTTTTGTTAAGAAACATGAAAAAATAGCATCATGGCTGATGCCCAGATGCACAACCAGAAAACTAGATAGAACACGAAAAAGTGTACTATCTTATCACAGATTTTCAGTAAATTTGCTAAATCTATGCATGCAAATTTTCAGCATTTTATGCATCTAACTCAAAAACATAAAAAAAGTGTTTTCAATAATCTTGCTAAGGTGTTAGTTTGTTTACAACCTGACTCTTTGTGTTTCTTGGCCTGTCAGACAAATGATCCTTTAATGGTTTGCAATGCAGGTAAATGAGGATGTTTTGCATTATCTATAAACCTTTTTTTAAAGAGCTAAAATGCTCCTCAAAAGATTTTGAATTGCAAGTGAATGACGCCGACCTCCTCTTAATACAGGAAGAGTGGGTTAACCTCCGTGTCTTTATCTCCTCCTCTTGCTCCTCCTCGTCTGTCTAGCTCCCAGCTGGCGTTGAAGTATCTGGATCCAGCTTTCACTCCTCTGACCAACGCTCTCAGCGAGGACATGCAGAACTCCTCTAAATGGACCTACAACAGCTCTGCTTTTCTACAGCTGAAGTAGGTTACACACAGTCTCTCTCTTTATGTGATGTATTTTGTCCGTCTTGAAAGCTCAGCATGATTTTAATGCTTACAGAAGTAAGCACCAGTAGTAATGTTTTACTGAATTTGAATCCAGCATCATTTTGAAAACTCAAAGCACTATCAAGTCAGTCAAGACAAGTTAAATTGAAGTCTCAAGTCTTGTCAAGGACAGAGTCATGTCAATTCTCCAGTCTTACCGAAGTCTTACCAAGTCAAGTCTCAAATCAGTCAATAAAAGTCAAATTGAAGTCTCATGTCTTGTCAAGCCCAGTTTCATGTCAATTCTTCAGTCTTTAAAAAAAAAGTATTTAACCCATCCGTCAAGTCAGAAGTCCTTTAGGCCAAGTCCAAGTCAAGTTTCAAGTCATTTCAAGTCCATGTCCAAGACAGCCTGTTACTGTCTTATATATTGGTTCATTGTTGCGGATCAAAACTTAAGGCTTGAATGTTAAAGGGGGTTTAATCAGGTTTGAAGGGGCCAAAGGGTGAAGAAACAAAGCAGCAACAATACAAGAGAAGAACTGCAACATCAAAAGTCTGCTCCTCCGTTAACCTCCCACATTAATCTGCATTAATCATGTTCAATGCTGAGAATTATATACATTACATCTGGGTCACTGTCATCATAACCATTGTTTCTGATTGGACTGAAGGACATAATTTAAATGCACAACTGGTATTAACTGGTTTTACTGTGTTTATAGTTCATCAGATCTGTTCAGTACTGGGATATCCTTTAATCCACTGTTTGTCATTATTACAAGTACATTTTGTTGTGGTCACTGTGTCAACTGTCTTATCCACGGTTGTGAATGTACCATGACTGTACAATGGGCAGACCTGTAAAAGAAGCTTACATTTCTTGATAAGCGACATTACTGAGCAGCCATACCTTTCAGCTCAGTAGTTCTTTCTGCCGTACTATGCGATTTTTTTTACGCAAATAGCATCTATTGATGCCGATAGTTCTGGTTATATTTGGTTTAGAGATATTCAGCTCTCAGATTTCTGCTGCTAGAAATTCAGAAAATCCAGACGCAGATATCTCAAATTGGACATAAAAACTATCTATGACATTCATTTTTATAATTATCTTTATCTTCTTTTTTTTGTAATTTTGCTGAATTGCGCCTTTAACATTCCAATATATTAATTAAAAATGGATTTGAAACTAAACAGCCATGTGTAATACAGAAATTAAGTTACTGTTGTTCAGCAGGTAAATGTAATATAGTAATGTTTTGCAGGTTTCCCAAAAAGTTTTTTCATATTTTTTAATGACTTCCTTTAATGTAAAGAACTGAATGAGGTGAACTTGTTGTTCTCATATATTGGTTGGCTTTTTTTGTCCACCTGGAACAACCTACAGTCCAATCTAACACCATTGCACTGTGAAGGTATTGCAATTATTGTGTCCACCCCCTGTAGATTCCCTGTACTGACATAGTGGGTGTTATAAAAAATTCAAAACGAAATACAACAGAAAGTTTTTAGACGGACTTGTGGATGCTTAAAGTAAGGATGCAGTAATGACCAAAAATGTATTTTTTATATTGCAGAAAGGACATCTCTCAATACATCGACATCCCCCACAACTTCTCACTGATAAGAGACTCAGTCCGAATCGGACAGCTGATGCACTACGACTACTCCAGCCACAAGTACGTCTTCTCCATCGGCGAGAACTTCCACTCGCTCCTCCCTACGGTCTCGCCAATCCTCAACAAGCACTACAATGTTTGTGCCGTGGTCGGCAACAGCGGCATCCTTACTGGCTCGCGCTGTGGAGCCCAGATCGAGAAGTTTGACTTTGTCTTCCGCTGCAACTTTGCGCCGACCGAGATCTTTAAGAAGGACGTTGGGCGGCGGACAAACATGACGACCTTTAACCCCAGTATCTTGGAGAAATACTACAACAATTTACTGACTGTTCAGGACAGGAACAACTTCTTCCTGAGCCTAAAGAAGCTTGACGGTGCCATCCTGTGGATCCCAGCGTTTTTCTTCCACACGTCAGCCACAGTGACAAGGACGCTGGTGGACTTCTTCGTGGAACATCGAGGTCAGCTGAAAGTCCAGCTGGCCTGGCCGGGAAACATCATGCAGTATGTCAACAGGTAAGACACACGGTAACACTGCAGTAGATTTACAACAAAGACCACATCTCCACCTGGTATTACATAACCTGTGATCTGTGCCTGGATAATGGCATCTTAACATGAGCATTTGCATAGAGCTCAACAGTGACCGCCCACTTTTTTAACGGATCTGGTTCCGGAAGTGTTTTCCCCGTTCAATATCTCCATTGATGTTTCATTAAATGCTTATATGTAATGAGTTTAGAGCCTGGAACCAAGCAAACAGCTACAAGATGAATCGTGACCATAAAACATTTGATTTGGCGCAAAATAACATTTTAAATACGACAGAAAAGGCAAAGGTACAGAAACGATCATAGACTTCAATGGCAGCAAGTATTGAGGTATTTTAACTTCCGGAACCACACTATTTACATCTGGTATTAGTAATGTTAATTCTGCCCTCACTGTGATCAGATCTCAATATGAAAATTAGGTAGGCGGAGCTAGCAAACTCTTCTATCAGAGTGTGTCCCAAGTCAAGGTACTTATTGTTCCTTTGTGGCCTGGCTTTTCTAATTGCATTCGTATTGCAATGCATTCTGCATGCATTTACACCCGCATTTACATATGTTTTTCCTACTCCAGATAAGATATCTAGGTACAGATCAATTTTTTGTCAAATCCCATTAAAAGATCAAAACCAACAGCGTATTTAATGTAAAGTGTAATTTTTAGCAAAAGTTACTCATGTGGAGGGGTTAAAGTGGAATATGGCAACAAAGGCTTTTGAAATGGATTGTTTTTTGTTTTAAATAGTTAATACAATGAGTCTCTATGGCACAGAGGAATAAGATATTTATTTTTGGGGTTTTGGCCTTTTAAATCGGATTTGTTGAAAAAATATAGATTTTCAAGCCCAACCCTATTTACAAAAAAAAAATTACTAGTTGGTGGTTTTTGCTGTAATTGCTGTGTCCACTTCTTGGACAATTTTCCAGTCCAAGAAGTGCTACGTATGTCTTTAGGAAGTGGTCAGGGCGGATAGTTGACATCTTTTTTACTCCTGTGCCTCTCAGTGACATTCTGTTTGTCAAAGTGGACTTGCACACTATTAGGCCTAATTAGGATGGTCTTTTAAAAATGATAGCACACATTGGTTTCTGGGTAAAAAATGTCCAGACCTGTTAGTCTGTCCATCTATCACTCTCTATTTGTATGTCTGTCTGTGATTAAAATGCCCCCAAGTATTTATGCCCAGTTTGTAGTAGTTAGTGTGGTTGCACTGTATTGAGCTGTGCTCTATATGGCAAAGAGGAGATTTAGTCTCCAAAGCCGGATTATAAGGAAACAGCTATTCAGTGAAAGGTATGGCACAGAGCTGTAACTGTGTGTGGAGAGGGATTTAAGTCCGGTGCCTAGTGTTGAAGCAGCAGAATAGGCTACTCGTACAGTAACCTAATCTTCACCAATCCCATTAAGACTACCTGCTCTGGAAGAATAACCACGTTTAAGCAGCTCAGGCGGCTTTCAGCACCTCAAGGACTTTTGGAGATAGTTTTGTTGAAGCCCCTTTGTTGTAGTTCCCCTCTGTGATCCTGCAGAGCAGGACTACCTGATGAAAGCATTAGCAGTGGTCAGATTAGTTTTTTTGTTAGATTCAGTTGCTTTCAATAACAGCCTTTTGTCAGATTTTTTTGAATGACGCAAAATTAGTTTCATTCAGGTTTGTGCCTACATTTATGTGTCACACAAGCAAATACATTTTTGGAAAAAACTTTCTTAACAACATGGAATTACCTGTACTGTAATGGCTGACATGGTAAATATAGATTTTTTAAAAGCACTAATTCCATCAGTGCAACTACAGAGTCATGTCATACTCACCACCATTCCATAGTCTTTCTCCTCAAACAGAAATACTGTTTGCAATAAGTCAATATTATTATTATTATTGGTGATCGTTGTACCTTAAAAAAGTTTCACTGACAGCAGCTTAACAATGACAGTGGTGACTATGAAATTACTCTGTTGTTGTACTGATGGAATTAATGCTGTGTAACATACTGAATTAATGAAGATAGCAAGTAAACATAAAGGCTGTATTACAGTAACAGAAAACAGCATCAACAACAAATAAAAACAGAAAATGCAAATACTTCTCACTAACACATGATAACATACACATATAAAACAGGGGAAATAGAGATAAATGGCTGCACTTTGGTCTAGATTAAATTCAGGTGTTTTACCCTTTAAAATATATAATATGTAATATTTCTGGATTTAAATGTAAAGAAACGACTCTACATATGTTATATAAATGTTTTAGTTGTCACGTACATTTTCCCAAATGTTTTCAACAAAATTCAAACCAAGAGAAATCTGTCATTTTTAACAATGACATGGAGCGTGACGTTTAGTTGCCTGTTAATTGTGTCATATAACCTTTAGTTGCTCTAACTTTTGTCAAAACACGGGAAACACCAAATGATACATTAGAGAGTAATGATAAATCATACAATGTCACAGAATTATACTCTGTAACAACAAAACAGCATTTGTCCAGTTTACTACAATGTTCTACCTTGAGAAGTGGCTCATGCTAATGCTTGGTGGGTAACGATATAAGGTTAAAACAATGCTCAACGCGCTCGTAGAGTTATTTTTAGTGTAACTGTTTTGACCACGGTTTACAGCGCTGGACTAACCCACGATTACATTCGCCAACGTAACGTTAGCTGTATGGGTAGTTAACTAATCTAATGCTAAGTAAGCCAGCTAGCTCAACCAGCGGCTGCAGCAACCGGAATCCAGCCAGCACAAACCCCACCGCTGGGTGCTAACAACGCTAATGGAAATAATAGAAGGTTTATTGATCTGTTGGGGAACAGGCCATATCAGACCCCAGGCACCCATAACAGCGGCCACCTCCTCCCAGTGGCGGGAAGTACAAGTAATTATGTGGGAAAAACTGGAGCTATTTCATTATAATGACATAAATAAATGTTAAAGATGCAGTAGGTAAGTACTAACTTTCTGTCATATTTGCTGAGACTGACCCTATGTTTGAGTAGAACTAATTTAAAAAAAAATCCAGCTACTCTGGCACCACCTACAGCCTGTAGTGCAATTAGCATAAATCCACAGCTCCCTGTTCAGATCCTCCAATCAGGGCCAGGGGGGGTGTCTAACTGCGTGTCAATCACTGCTCATGCACACGCATTCATTCTCCCTTGTGGGGGGAGGGGCTTAGGAGACCGTTTGGGCTTTAGCAGAAAGGGGGGAAGGGACTGAGAAGCACCTTTAATTAACATAATGTGAATTAAACTGTAATAGATGAACTCGTCCGTGAACAAATACATCGGCAATGGTGGTTAACAATGAAGACAACTGCTATGATCCCATGCAACTTCACAACATCATCAAATGTCCGTGTTTACATCCATGGTTTCGATTAAAGGAGACCTCTAGGCTAGCAAAAAAAATAAATAGATATTGTACGTTTAAGTGACTTACACTTCACATAATTTAAAAAGTTACGATTATTTTAATGTATAATTGTTCTCCTGACTTGTGCTCAACAGCTACTGGAAAACCAAACAGCTGTCGCCGAAACGCCTGAGTACCGGCATCCTGATGTACACGCTGGCGTCCTCCATGTGCGACCAGATCCACCTATACGGCTTCTGGCCCTTCGGCTGGGACCCCAACACAGGAAAGGAGCTGCCATACCACTACTACGACAAAAAGGGCACCAAATTCACCACCAAATGGCAGGAGTCCCATCAGCTGCCCGCTGAATTCAAACTCCTCTACAAGATGCATACGGAGGGACTGCTGAAGCTCTCCCTCTCCCACTGTGCTTAGGGCTAAAACTGCAGCAGGTACAGCGCTCCTACAAACTCCTCCCCAACGCTTCTACGGGCCAAAGTTGTCAAAATTATGAGGCAGACAAGGGAATGATTCATGTGGTTTTGCCAAAATCAAAATCTTAGCTCTGAGGCTGAGTTGTGCAATGGGTTCTTAAAATGTTTTTAGCCCAAAAGCCCCGTTTGACAAACCGTTTGTACAAAGCGCAACAGCTCAAGAGGTAAGGAGTCTATGAATTTTCTAAAGCTCAAGAATCTAAAGATGGAGAGGACTACAGTTTTGGAAAAGGTTGCTGCAGCTGGACCTTTAGGCATTGTTGCTCTTCAGCAGAATATCACAACCTTGAATTGTTTCATGGTGTTTTATTACTTATCGCTCTTTGAACTACAGCTACAAATCAGCAGACTGACTGTTTAAAACCTACATTAGCACTGCATTAAAGAAGGCAGATTGCTCCTTCATTTCTATGAGACCACTGTGTTGATGCAGTTTGGGTCCTGACATCACAGGCAAAAAAGTTGAACCTGGCTCAATATTTGCTGCAATTTAATGCATCGTCATGCAGCAGCAACACACCGCGTTTACAGATATGTAAAAGCAACACATTCTCACTCCCATCTCGTAAAATGCAGACGCTTGGTCAGGTGCCTTTGTCGTTGTTATTGACGCTAAAAGTCTCCTTTAGCGTAATATAACACAATTTAACTAAACGCGCTTGGTTGGGACTATTCCCTTTTGACGTAGTTAGGTTAAGGAAAAGCTTGTGGGTGGGCTTACGTTTCCGTGACTCGCGGGAAGAACGGGACGGTTGAGTTTAGGGAAAGGTCGCGGGTGTGCTTACGTTTCTGTGACTCGCGGGAACAAGACAGTTGAGTTTAGGAAAAGGTTGTGGGTGGGCTTACGCTTCCGTGACACGCGGGAATAACGGCACAGTTAAAGACACATGCGGGACACGAACCCCGGTCTCCTGGGTGAAAGTCCTGTGTTTGACCCATCCACCACTCCGACCAACCTCCCTATGCAGAATTTCCCCCTTACATAGTACTCGCTAAACCCCGTGTACATGCTGCTCTCCCCGGTACGTTCTACAAACATGCTGAAGGGCGCTTTTTCCGTCATTTCAGACACTGACAGCCACTGTCCAAACGTCCATATTTTACGAGTTCGGAATGAGAACGGGTTGGTGAAAGCGCACATTGCTCGTAGATTCAATTGTAGAGAAATAGAATGTCACGGTGATAACTATATGTATACTATATGATACATAATCAAGTACAAGGGCAAAGGATAAAGAGTGCAGATCATGGATCTACAAGTAACAACAGGAACTCTGGTCTCCTGCTCAAATGTTGGATGCACTACACCCCATCCATCACTCTAACCTCCACACCCTTACTTTTCAAATTGCTACAGTACATTTAGGCACGCTATTTCCTGCATTGGTATTGAACGTTGGTAGTGGACGTAAACTATGCTTTGCAAATTTGTTCAATATGCCTCCATTTCAAACATAATTCTTAGGGATAATGAGCTGGAATTAAAAATTTAGATAATTGTATTTCAAAGGGACTATAGATGTCTCTAATCGGCAACAAACAAAGAGGACATACGCCAGATGTTTGTCCCATACTGAAGCACACTGCTTTCATCTCTGAAGTAAGACAATAACCATATCTTTGAAAAAATGTGAGTATTTGGAAATTTGTTTCTAAAAAAAATGGTTGAGCAACAAATCACAGCAAGAAAAGATATTGAACCCTTGAGTCCTTATTTTCACTTTGCTGGCCTGTTCCTGTGATTTTAATGTCCAACACGAGACAGCGTGAGACGAGGAATCTTGGATAATTCAAACAAAAAGGCAACATTCTCATGGCCTTGAAATCCAATTTGTACATATTAACTAGAAATGTTTTGTATCATATTGAATAGCAGCCCTTTTATTCACAGAAGTAGTGAATACAATACTGCTATTTTCATCAAACAATGTTATTTTTGGATTGGATTAAATTCTGGTAAGGTTAATGTTTTGCTCAGAAGTCCACAATTGGGGCACTTTGTTTTTGTGGTATGACTGTTTTTCACATCCATCAAGTATGTGAATTATAGTTAATTGTATTAATGAAATGCTCAGTGATGTTTGGTCCCCTGTGGTTTTTACGTGGGAACTAATACATATTTCTGTTGTGACATAACTTCCATCATATCCTGTAATATCCACACATTGTAATCTGAAATTTACATCTGGGCATTCTCCTCAAAGAAACGTATATATATATATATATATGAATATACAGTTTAAACTTTCAGAGAGAAGTGGTCTGGTATTTAAAGCAAAGTTATTCTACAGTTTCAGAGTGCAATTTACTTCAACACTGTCATAAATATGGACAGCTGCACACTTGCATAGAAAGGCGAAGTCCCTCCCCTCTGGTGCACCATCATGGGAAAAATATGTCCGGTAGTGAAAAGAGACAAATAATTATTTGATCCCATTTAAATTGAGCCATTAATTTACAATTTGAAAGATAATTTGCAAGTCAAAAAAATCTCAGTTTGTTCTAACATTTTTGAAGCATAAGACTGTGAAAATATGTAATTAGAAAGACTGCTCACCCCAAAGTCGCATAAGTGACGTCTTGCTGAAGCTACGATGCCTGTGTGTTTCGTAACGGAATGTGACGTTACTCACACCAGCAGCGGATCTTGCCCGTTCTTTTGCTTTCCGTCTGCTAAAACGCCGATAAAACACGTCAGGTAAGATAACGTTACATATGTTGTGGAACATAGCTAAGCTACCTTGCGAGCGTATAAGCTGAACAGCAAGCAAGGTAACATACATTGTGCAAGACCAGATATGTAGTTCACAAATTGTGACTTTTCCACTTATATCTTTTAAATTAACAAACATCATACATGACTCAATTCAAACGGGATCAAAACATTATTTGTCTGTCCCTGTTCATTTCCATGAATGTTTTTACCAAATAAGGTCCCATGGGGTCTACAGGAAGAGAAGGGACTTTGTCTCTCTATTTTTAATGACTACATTACTCATGACCAAAAACTATAGCGAGTCGACAACTTTGCTAACACAGCCAAACATCAAGCAAGTGCAACAACACAAGACATAGCAAGCTAGCTAATACTACTTACTAGTCCAACAGCAAGATAGCCAGTTCGGCAGCCTTTTAGTTCGCAAAGTTCTTGCCAACAACTAAAAGCCAGTCTGAGATTTACTCTTGTTTAGTGGTCTTTAGCTCGGTAACTATGTCTCTTCTTGGCTTCTTCTGTCAACATCCTCTTCGGTCACTTGGCTTCTGACATGATGTCCGTAGAGGCTGCTGAACCCGGTTCCGTTCCCCACTCGCCCAATTCTGTTCTGCCATGAATGCTCCCTGACCCCCCCGCCTAGGGTGACCAGATTTCCCGGAACTAAAATCGGGACACTTTGCGCGTGACCGTAGTGCTTGTGCACACTCACGCTTTTTAACATGAACATGTGCCAGCCCAGGTCAGACATAGACACAGACAGATTAGACACAATTTTGCCAACAGCACACGTAGGCCTACTGCTCACAACGTAGTGGGGTATCTCAGTTAATATTCATGAATTTTCCTGGTATGTAGCCTACATATCTAAGAAATAATATTAAAAGACATTGAGTGAGTTTCGTGTTGGACCAACTTTATTTTTCAGAATTAAAGCATTCTTTAATTTGAATCATCAGGAACTGAAATGAGTTCATAGCCTTTCATTCATGACCATGCATGAACAACACATCAACTAAAGCATTAGGTAAGGTGGGTAGCCTACATCATTATGCACAAGTTGTGTTCAAATCAGAATTTGCGTACGTCGCCAAATTAATTTCCTTGTTTCTGATATGAAGACGAGACGTGTGTGACTCAAACATCTCACATTTACCAACAAAACTTACAGCGAAAGACCGTGCAAAACATTTCAGACCGTCCTGCCAACCTGTATACTGTACATTTTAACATTAATGTACGCTGTAACGTTTTTTTCACTCTAAAGTCGCTGAAGCTGCTGCTGTTTCAATACTGTCGGCTCTCTGCAGTGGGCGGGGGCTGCTGCTCAGTTCCCCCCGCGACGATGAGACGACACAATGACCTAAATTGAGGACAGCTCCCGCAAAATCAGGCATTTTGGACCGCAACAATCTCAAACAAAGGCCGCAAAATCCTGGAGGGACTGGTTAAAACAAGACAGATAAGAAGAGGCGTTGCAACAATGTTTACAAATATACATTGTAACGCTGGCTGGACAGATTATGCAGACGCAGACCGCTACGATTGACTGACACACACACACACACATTGTTAAAATCATACGCTGGACGCTTTATTAGTCTTTCTACATGGGTTTAGTTAATGATCAGGCTATAATAAGAACACGTCGGCTATGTAATCGCTGACAACAGGGACAATTTAATAGTGGTTGGTGTAAACCGGGACATTTTAGCTTCCAGAGAGTCTTTTGTCGGGACTCGGGACACGCAACTCAAAATCGTGACTGTCCCGGTCAAACCGGGACGTCTGGTCACCCTACCCCCGTCCCAGGCCTGAAAACCTCCTTCTCCCAGCGGTCCAAAGCTCCTGTGCTAGCAGTGTAAATACCAACACTCCTCTGGGGCTCCAAGCTCCCAGTTCTGGTAGCACAGCTGAAAGAGCTAACGTAGCAGTTAGCAGCAGTTAGTGTTACTTTAACTAAGTAAAGCTTTCTGTCCATCAGGAAATTCCGTAAATCACTGAGTTGCGGCAGAGCAGCCAGAGGACATCAGAGGGAAAACCAGAAAACATTTTCTCCATAAAATGTGATCCAGTTTCTCCAAACTCAGCGGTAGAGCCGTACAGCACTACGCAAGTCTCCCAGGCGATTGTACCTGATCACCAAAGTTAAATGGTGCGAGAATAGGTGTTTGGGGAATGCAGTGGGACACTGACAGAGGCACTATTACAAGTCAGTATAGCATCACAATTTTGAAGCTGTTGCTTTAAAGAGTTCTCCAACAAGACTATTATATTTATCATTTTTAGATTATTTTTATTAAGGGGGTCAGAGGTCAGCAGGTAGCGAAAGAAAAAGTGAATTTCTCACGTGTGAAACACCAAACATGATAAATTCACTCATAGAGACATGGTTTTCGGGCTTATCAAATGCAAATGTCATAATTGACGTGTGTTTTAATGTATTCACAAATTTGCTGCAATGTGTTAATGTGACTTTCGTCACCTTTTATTTTTGTAATATAAAAATATCAGTCGGTATCAGGTAACATTTATCCAGAATGTATATTTTTGCATTTTGAATGGTATTAATGAGACAGGCTACATCCATTTCGACATGTCTGTAGAGATGAAGGGTAATATATACTAAAACCACATATGCTGTAAGATTAATGTTTTATTCATCCAATACTTGAAAGAAAATATATCTAGTCTGTATTTATTTAATTATTAAGTCATTAAAATAAATGAAATGATCAGTTTGACAAAGTGAATCCTGTCTTGTTTGAGTGGATGTTAACTGAAGACTGCCGTCTGTTTATAACCATATTTTTGAAGTTTCAGGTGTGTTCTTTAAAAAAAAATGTTCATCCACATTGCAAAGGTAACACACAGGTAGTACACACAGGTAGTACCTGCACAGGTAGCAGTAGTGGAGGGGCAAAGACTGAAATCCGGCACGTGTCAGGCTTCATCCTGGCAATGTACTTCCGTTGTACCAGGCAATGTGTAACACGTATGACATAATTTGACGCCCATAGCACACACTGGCAGACAGACAGAAGATGTAGCCAGGGTACAGTAGCTGGGACGTGTCGATCCTGAGAGCAAATGTGATCAAATTGCTGCTTTTTTAGAAAGTTGATATGCATTAACATTGGGAAATACGACACTGGCAAATCCAGAGGAGGTGAGTCGAGTCAAGACGGTGCCAATGTGTGGGCTTACATAGAATGTGTCATATGCTGCTGGTGAGTGTTGGCCTAAAATGGCCCCCGTCCATCCGGCTCTCCTTCCAACACAATATTTCTTTTGTCCAAAGCCTTGAAATGGGATGTGGATGAGAACACAAATGCTAAAGATCGCATGGATTTGTTTTTTTCCCCTTCTGGGCCTTTTTGTTTCACTGTAATTGTGTATTTGACATTATTTTTAAATTATTTTTGGACCAAAAGCCACATAATAAGCATTTCTGTCATTTTTGTACTGTACTGTATTCTCTAAAGAAAAGATGACTCATTCTCTTTTACAAAATGCACACATTTTACCCTCAAGCCAAAATATAGGGTGGTTTAAAGTAAAAGCAAACTGAATTACAAAGAGCAATGGATTTCACATTGTCTGTTGTATGCAGGTAGAACTGAAACATGAAAAGTAATGCAATCAGAAAATAACTGTAAAACAGAGGTGTGCTGTGTTTGTGTCCTGCTTCACTTATTTTCGTTCCTCAATAAAAAGTGAATAAAACAAGTTAGATGTAGCGACCACACAGTATCACCCCCATTACATTACAGTAAATGTACCCATTTCTACTTTTTAGTTACTATATATGACATATGAGGTCAAGTTGCAGTCTCAAATATTAGTTTTTTTTTTTATTGCTAACGACAGTGGTCATAACTGAAGCCACATGTGCAATAATCTAACTACAGTCTGCATTACCAACAGTCACCTGAGCCAAACAGTTCACATCACCTGCAAATCTCATTTCTCACAACACAACTCTTCACACACGTCTCAAAACAGGCTCAGTGCAGCCAAACACTGAGCAATCCTCACTGAGACAACACACACACACACTGTCACTCAGAACACACTGAGAGTAAAAACACTAGGATCAAACACCAATACAGAAATTAAAACACTTTAAATCTTTACAGTTTGAATAATTTAAGTGACTTCACACTAATCAATGTTTTCTTTAAAGAAAAGAGTGAAATTCTTTCACATATTTTTTATTTTATAACATACCAGTTTTTTATGTAAACAAGGATGAATGAAAAACAGCAGTTTGCTTCAATAGACATATATTTTTATTTTGTCTGTAGTAATTTATAGAATTACTGGAAGAAAAAAAACCTATAGTACGTAATAGTAACAAAGAATTGTGGGGCTAATCCTGCCTCTCTCCAGCATCATGCGACAAGTTTTCATCAATACATTGGATGTCCTCTCTTGAATGCGCCTGCATCATCTATAAATACAAATGAACATTGCTTGCACCTCGATAACTTTCTGAAAAACAGTAAGTGCGCAGTTTTATAATAGTAAAGGTAGTGTTTGCAAGTGTTTTATAGCTGTGCATGTAACCTCAGACATCTTACATATGGTATCGTTGCTATTTTACCTGTTCACTTTTCTCTCTCGAACGGTACAATGTATAACTGTTTCATTCTTACTTGGTATTTCTATATTTTTTCTCCAAAAAAGTCTTTCTGAGCTTTGCCTATACTATACGTGATAACTAGCAAGTCTAAAACAAGACACCTGCTTAGGCTTTCAGCTGAAATTGCAATCAGCATGTGTTAGCATTTGAACACAGTGCTTTAAATCCACAGTGATGTGCAGGTTGTGGTTAAAGTCATGGGATAAGTGTGTAGAGTTTTGAAAACTGTGTTCAAGCAATGAAAAACGAACTAGAGTTTTGTCCACATAAACTGCTGCTGTGCAGACTGTAGTTAGAGTTTTGCACATGTGGCTCCAGTTGTGCCCACTGTCGTTTAGCAATCGAAGAAAAATGTAATATTCGTGATCATGTATTTCTCCATGAGCTTATTGTGACCACAAGAGAAGATACATTAACACACAGGAAAGGTGGAGTACGGCAGATTAACCTGCTGTCAGTCACCAGAGTTTCTATCATAATATCTTGGTTTGTTTGTTATAAGTTGGTTTGAACAAGAACTGGACCTGAACCAAAAGGCAACAATGTGTGTGTGTGTGTGTGTGTGTGTGTGTGTGTGTGTGTGTGTGTGTGTGTGTGTGTGTTTGTGCCTGAGCCACATTGCTAACAGTAAACAATGACTTTACCACGTTGCATAAGGGTTGGACCCCTCTGTGACCTTTAACCTTTGTTGTGAGTAAATCACATGTCCTCACATTACTAACATTTCCTCACTTTACTAAAAAGTCCTGAATTTACTAACATGTCCTCACATTACTAGCATGTCCTCACATTGCCATGTCCTCATATTACTAAAATGTCCTCACATTACTAACATGTCCTCACTTTACTAACATGTCTTCACATTACTAACATGTACTCACATTACTAACATGTCCTCACATTACTAGCATGTCCTCACTTTACTAACATGTCCTCAAATTATTAACAAGTCCTCACCTTACAAACATGTCCTCACATTACTATGTCCTCACAATACTAACATGTCCTCACATTAATCACATGTCCTCACTTTACTAACATGTCCTCACTTTACTAAAATGTCCTCACTTTACTAACATGTCTTCACATTACTAACATGTTCTCACTTTAATAGCATGTCCTCACTTTACTAACATGTACTCACATTACTAACATGTACTCACATTACTAACATGTCCTCACTTTAATAGCATGTCCTCACATTACTGATATGTCCTCAAATTATTAACAAGTCCTCACCTTACAAACATGTCCTCACATTACTATGTCCTCACATTACTAACATGTCCTCACATTAATCACATGTCCTCACTTTACTAACATGTCCTCACATTACTCTCATGTCCTCACAATACTAACATGTCCTCACTTTACTAACATGTCCTCACATTACTAACTGATGTCCTCACAATACTAACATGTCCTCACATTACTAACATGTCCTGACTTTACTTGAAATGCCCCCACATTACTAACATTTCCTTACTTTACTAAAAAGTCCTCATTTTACTAACATGTCCTCACCTTACTATCACATCCTCACATTGCTAACATGTCCTCACTTTATTAAAATGTCTGCATATTACTAGCATGTCCTCACTTTACTAGCATTTCCTCACATTACTAACATGTCCTCACATTACTAAAAAGTCCCCACTTCACTAAAATGTCCTCACATTACTAGAAAGCCCTCACTTGACTAAAATGTCCTCACATTAGTAAAATGTCCTCATATTACTAACATGTCCTCACATTACTGAAAAGTCCTTACTTTACTAAAAGTATACAAATACAAATTTCCTCACTTTCTTAAAATGAGGGCGGCTGTGGTTCAGGTGGTAAAGCGGTCGCCTACCGATCGGAAGGTTAGTGTTTCGATCCCTGGCCCTTCATTCCCATGTTGAACTGTCCTTGGGCAAGACACACACACACACACACACACACACACACACACACCAATATGCTCATGATGCTGCGCCATCAGTGTGTGAATTTGTGTGAATGTACGTTTGTATACGTATGTGATGAGCAGGTGGCACCTAGCATGGCAGCCTTGGCCACAGCCTATGAATGTGTGTGAATGGTTCCTGTCCTTGCAAAAGTGCTTTCAGTAGTTGTTAAGACTAATAAAGCGCTAGATAAATATAGTCCATTTACATTTAAAATATCCTTGCTCTCATGGTCTAAATCTCAAACTTACACTTCTAAACTCCCCAAAAAGAAAGAAGAACAAGAGTGCATGCACATATTTTCTATAATGCAAACAGAGATGATGTCAAGCAACAGCAGCCTGTAGGTCGATACTGTGCTGCTGGTTTTTAGGGAGTGTTGTCAGAGGTCAGGGAGCGTTTTCTAAACCACTGCAAGAGTACTGGGAGGAGGATGAGTCAAAGGCAATTTTGTCAGAAATTAACAAAAAACTTGAGTTTTTAGTTGTTTTTATTTTTGGATTTTTAGAATTTTATAACCAAGCGACAGACAATTTTGACTATTGTCTTCTAATGTTTTGGAGTTGCAGCGACACAGTCAACAAGAAAATCCTCTGCAGTGAAGGAATCTTTTTTTCAAGTAAATATACAGTATACATTTGCCAACTTCTTCACATATACATTGCAAGAATAAAATAAATATGATGTATTCAAATAACAGAATGATCTCTAAATCAGTGATATGCTATATGTTACTGCAGCAATTAATTTGAATTAAAGTAAAATATGGCATTTTAAATTGAAAGAATGTGTGTGTGTGTGTGTGTGTGTGTGTGTGTGTGTGTGTGTGTGAGTGTTAACAGTCTCTTCTCACTTGCACATACACTTTGGTTCTCCTGTCCCTGAAATCGTAATCATTCACTATCTCTTCGCTAGATCGGAAATAGCAATAATGATCATCATGGTATTTATAGATAGATAAGATAAACCAAAATTACTGGTACGACAAAAAAGAGCAATTGAACAAATAAAATAAAAAAGAAAGAAATCTGAACAGAAATGCTTTGTTTTAATACTTTTATTATCATTTATGTCAAATTACAGGCAATCTTTGAATACAACTCAATTATTACTTCATAGTCAAAGTGGGGATATTAAAGAAACAGAAACAACCGTCACAAGAATGTAGGTCAGCGTGTATGTAAATGAGAGGTCAGATGGCGTGCGCCGGGGGTGGCTGACCTCTGACCTCTGACCCTTTTAGCTGCTTCATGTCAGCAGCCAGTAACAAAAGAAAACCGGCAGGAGTCAACAGCTGGATTTAAAACAGGCTTTGGTAATCTCACAGAATGGGAATATTTTTAATTTGAATTAAGCAATTTGTAAACGTTCATGTGTTTGATATATTACAGTTTAGTGTTTGGTACTACATAGAATAATAAGAAGTTGTTGTAAAAAAAAAAAAAAAAGAAGAATATAATTGTATAATCTGTAATTCAGGTGTAATCCATTTCATAGTTTTATAGTTTTACAAACCTCTAATTTAGAAGAAAAAAGTTTGTTATGATCCAGTACCAAAGATAATGTTGGAACGATGGAACTTTATTGATCTGTGTGGGTCAAAAAGTCACTGCTGAAATATGAGAATCAAAGAGATTTCCAAAAGTAGATCAACAATGAGCTCGACTGGAAAAAGCCAACGGAAAACTAGGGTTAAAAGAAAATCAATCAAATGGCATATTAACTGGTCATGTTTAACATCACATTGTTGTGAATGTCTGAGTTAAAAGATTAAGAGAAAAACTTTATTGATTCCTTCAGGACACAAGGTCACTGCAGCAGTGAAGAGTGAAACATTTAAACAGTATAAATATATATATATATATATATATATACATATATATGTACATGTATATATGTATATATATGCATAAATGAGATACACAAACAACAAATGAGAAAGTAGGTAAATAAATAAGAAAGAATGTACGAAAATAAATAGGTCAATAAATGTGCAAAAGGTAGTAAATAAGCAAATCTGTAAGGAAATATTTAATTAAGCAATAACTGGATTTAATTAGTGGTCATTTTTAACTTTGCAATGAAATGTACATTAATTATACAATAAATATATTTCACTAATGTGAAAATACCCATGTCTGTAGAATCAAAAGATTGAATGTATGAATGTGTGTTTTGTCCAAAGCGACACACAAATGAGGTACAATCCAGTGGAGATATAAGATAAGCCATGTGGCTTTATGAAATGAAAGAAAGGGAAAATACTCACGACGTACTCAACTTCAGTGCAATGTTTTATATCAAGGTCTCTATTTCCTTAGGACAACATCCAATAGGATAGCATCCAATAGTTAAGGACAGTTAAGTTAATTAAGGACAGAAAGCGTCCCAGAAGAGGACATTAATGACAAAGAAAGACATGTCTCCTGTACATCTCTAAGCAGCAGCCAACACAAACTGGAGAAATGCATTCATTTATTGCTACAATCAGTAGTTGACATTTGCAATTGTTTTGTATGCATGTGTTTGTATATATGTATCCACTTAATATGTGTGTTTATATAAATATGAAGTATGTGGAGATAAAGGGAAATATATCAATTCAATATTTAAGGTCAAGTAAAAAAAGAGAAATATGTATTCTTGGAATTATAAAGTAAATTTGAAAAATATTGAAATATCACTGACAAGAAAAAAAATTGAACATTTGGTTCATATATATATATAAACTATATAGTAATAATCCTGTAGGACATGAGTCTGACATGCAAACATGTATTAAAAACCAACTAAATAGAAGGTCAAATTGTTATCATCGTCTGACTAAATATATGGACACAAATCATAGAGTTGGGTCTAATCCCAAAAAGAAGAAAACATCTTATAGAAATGAGCTGAGGTCATTGGCTGAAATGAGAAACGATCACTTTTATCACATACTGAGGAAGATATGGTGTATCTCGAACTTTACTGTTTAATCTTTTGGCATATAACAACCATGTGGAGATCTGAAATATTAATAGAGCTTCCTTTTCTTCTCGCCGTCTTCGGGCCGAGAGGAAATCAAAGAATCAAATGTTATGATTAAAAGAGCAACACGCCGGAGGACATAAAATAATCATGCAGGGAGGAGAAAGACCCCCCCACCCCCGCTTCAGTCCTGTAGTTAATAATTGATGACTGTGCTGTGATTTTGGGAATCAATTTGTCAACAATGACATATATGATAAAACACTGTTCTTTGTGACTTTTGAATATATTTGACATATAAAAAAAATGTTGACTGAGCAGAGTGCATGTGTGCTTTTTATGCTGAGAAAATGGCTGTCGAGTAAGGAAGGTTTTAATGAGCAGTGTTGAATGTCTACACCTGGGCCAGGAACATACCAAGTGCCTGCTAAAGCAAAGAGGGTGTTTGGGGAGAGAAGACTTGTTTTTATGAAATTCATTTTGCAAGTCTACTTTAGAGTTATTTAGATGTTGTTGTTGTTGTTTTTCTTAGTTAAAGTTAAGATGGCAGCAAACTGTCCGTCTGGTGTGTTGTCATGGTTTGACCAGCCAGTATATATGTTTGGTCCCTATTTGTCATTTAGTTACAGTTCAGTTTGCTGTCATTTGTATTTTTGAGGGCCTAATTTTGATCATATTCATTTTTGCTTTGTCTTTTTAATTTTTTTTTTTTTTGGGCTAAATAAAAACCCTTTTTTTTTTTTTTTCATTTTAAAACTTGCGTCCTCATGTCTACCTGCTCGGACCCCCACCAGTGACACTCACAGACACACACAGACACACAAAAAATCTTTAGGATTTTTGTGTTATTTGGTGTGATATTTTCAGATTTATAAATGGCAGCTGTTTGACGAGTTGTAGTTACATTTTTGTTAAGTACAAAGTATTAAAGTCGCTTATATTCTCGCTGCACAGACTGTGTACTTTCAGGATTAGAGTGCTATTGTGCAGTGAGAAACTGGAACAAATTAGGTAAAGATTCATTTAAGTCTTTGTTTAATTGTGTGTAAAAAAAAATAAATATTGGTGTCTGCCTAATCCCCTTTAATTTAAAAAAAAATGTAAGCTACTCTTCAAGTTCCCGAATATACAGATAAAAATAGACGACATGACTGTCCTCATCTACAGCAATTGGTCTGCCCACTTGTATTCATGGTATACTGTATTATACTGTACGCACACAGTGTTCGGTAATGTTAACAAATGTCCACAGAGTAGAAGTAAAGCTGTCCTTGGATCGCCAAGCTGCTTCTCTGAGAAGAAACTGAGCTCACATGAAAATGTATCACTAGTATTGATCTAATTCAGATCAGCATGAGCTGCCGCTGCCTGTGGCCATGTTCTCTCTGATGTTTGCTAAAACATATACGAGTGTGTGTGTGTGTGTGTGTGTGTGTGTGTGTGTGTGTGTGTGTGTGTGTGTGTGTGTGAGAGAGAGAGAGTGTGTGTTTGTGCGCACTCAACTGTCACTGCTTTGTGATTGAAGTGAGTTTAATGAGGGAAGAGGACGAGTCCTTTAATGATGTGAATTATACATAAAATCCCGATTAAAATTTTTTCACAATGTTTTGTTTTTTACCTCCTTCTTGTCTAATTCCATTGAAAATACAAAAATAAAAGCGGTTCATCTTGGATGTCCAGGGGTAAATTGATTCATAATTTTCATTTTTTAAATAGTTTAATCTGTGCCCTGTTCATTTTCCCATTCATTTCTGTCTTACTGTATACCACAGTGGACATTCTGTGACTAAGATTTAAAAATGTGTCATCAAATTAAAGGTTTCCTGTGTATTTTAGATAAAAATAGAGTACTGGCATATTAATGCAAATGTTTCTAGAGTTACACATTGCCTAATTAAATAACTGTAGCTGCTCATTTGGAACTGAGACTATGTCCTGTGTATTGCCTGGCAGGGAATTTTAGGATTTTAGGAAGTTAGAGGTAGTTTACATTCCACAACTAGAATGCACTAATGGTGGGTATTGTATTTTTAGATTCCAGTGCTTTCATACTTAATGCATTTAGTTTTGAGTAATTTAAAGACAACAAATGATTATTATTTTTTTATTATCTTTTTTACAGAATAGAATTAAAAAGTTGCCTTGGTAAATAAATAAATGAAAAATCCAAATGATTAAGACTTTTGGTAATATTCCGAGGGGGGTGGGGTGGGAGACACCTGGGACTTGGACTAATGACCTCAGTATTTCTAAAATCCTGGCTACGTCCCTGCATGGGCCTGAAAAATCTGCAAGCAAAAAAAATAATAAAAAATAAATAAAAGAAAAGATTAGCCTCATATATTTTATAATATGATTTTAGTTTAAATGTCCCAAATTATACAAAATTACAATATTATTATTTGCTGAAAAGGTATAGGAAATAACATATTTATTCCACTAACAATGTGGTATTGATATTTCTGCAATGACTTAATTATGTATTTGTGCTGCACGGCTTACGTGCTGTAGTGCGTACTATTATACTTTTCCCAACTTTTAAACTATTTCTATGAACATCTTTTTAAAGTTTAATACTAATAACATTGTATTATCATTTCTATTTCTGTCTTACTGCTCTCCATGGCAACATTAACAGTAGGTGAATAGGATGTTGTATTGTTGCATCAATGGTTTGCTTTATTTTGTCTCTCTGTATGATTTGTGTTTTGTTGCTGATTTAGTTATTGTCTTATGGTTTATGTTTGTGTTTCTCGTGTGACTTTTAGAATATGTTGATGAAGGACGGAAGTTGAAAATTAGCCGGCAGGCTAACACTGGCACATTTACTAAAATGTTGAATAATGTGTGTTGTCTTTATAGATACAAAACTAAATGAAGTAAATATTGCACGTACATGAATTCAGTATCCTTTATTGTTTAAAAGCATGGCAGCATTGGTTAAACAATTGGGTTAGCTTCTTTTTTCTTCCTTTTTTTTGGTGTAATATCTGAGAGTGATAATCGATCCCTTAAAAAGTCATACAACCTTAGATGTAACATGTCACATTGTGAGGTATTTTGGTTTATTATAAGTAAATAAAGAATTGTATCGCATGGACAAAATCATAAAAGTCAGATTTTTAAATGGCTGTTTCATTGCAGTTAGCTGGAGTTTGGCAACAGTTCAAAAATGTACAATGACTAATATACAAATTCATAAAGATGTGAGATGAATGGCTGTTAAATGAGTGTTTATTTAGAGCTGGAAATGCAGTGATAATGGCGTGCGGTCACATTTGAATACAGCGGGTCGACTCTGCACGCGGCCATTGTGTTCCCATTAAAAGCCGATTTCACGGCCAACAGAACCGCAACAAAAGAGGCAGCAGGTCCGAAAAGTTTGAAAAGACTGGAAGAGAATAAAGGAGGAAGAGAAAAAAGGGGAGGAAACAAGGAGAAGAAATAGGTGAGAAGATAGAGGGAAGGAGGAAGATAATAGAAGTGTGCCTCACTTTTCTTAGTTTTTTCCCCAAGTAGCTTCAGTAATATCCTTATTATACTGTATTTACACTGTGTTTTTAAAATGTCAAACCCAGAATAACGGCTTATCTGTAAATACACTTTATCTTTATGTATCTCTACATTATCTTCATAATGTGTGCATCGTCTCTACATATTTAATCGCTATAAATATATATACATCCCTACATTATCTCTATCTATAGGCCTATATATATATATATATATATATATATATATATTTACTATGCATCCCATGAATCTCTAGACTTACTCTAGACTTACTCTTCAAATCTTTATAATTCTTCTATATAAATATAAATACATCATCTCTTTTCATTTATACTTGTCTCTACATATTTAATACAATCTTAATATGTATTTTTATTTTTGTGTATATCTCTACTGTGTTTGTATACATGCATTTATGAAGCTCGGTAAGTATTATATCTCTGTATTTATCTGTATCTCTATAAATCTCCATTCCATTCCCCATACATCTCTGTATTATTTCAAAAAATATGTATCTATGAAAGACTACCTCACCTCTTTGTATGGTCTCTATATACTGTATTTATTTCAGTGTCTGTAGTTATCTATAACTTGTCTAATGTATCTTTAAAACACGTCTTGTGTTGTGTGTGTATCTCTGTGTATTGTCTCTATGTTTATAAAGCTTTGATCTATATCCTTCTATTTAAATAAATTTGCATATTTTCCTACCGATAAACGTGTTTTATCATTATATATTTATGTAACTTCATAAATTACGTCAATAGCCTATACATGTATATAAATCTTAATAAGAACTGAATTATCTTTACTACAGTCGCTCCAAATACTATCTATATACTTATCTAAGTCTCCAAGTATCTCTGTATTATTTCAAAATGTGTATTTATACATTTCAATAGCCTAAATAAAGTTTTTGTATTAAGTTTTCTCTATATGTTTATACAAATCTCTGTGTCAGCTCTCTAAACTGTTTAATTAAAATGCTTCTTGTATCTCTGCTAATAACTTCTACGTATACGTATATAGCTATCTCATGTTCTTTTATCTCAAAATTTGTGTGTGTACGATTCTTGAATGTATATTACTTTTCATATGTATGTCTATAAATCCCTATTTTACCACCACGTTTACCAAATAAATCTCAACATTTTGTGCAACAATTATCTTTATCAATCAGTTTTATCTCAATGAAACTCTACATCTTTAAAGCTTTGTCTATCTATCATATATTTAAATACATTTAAAAGGTTTCTGAACCAATTGATTGAAATATCATTCAATCAATCATTATTACTGTAGGCTAAATTACCGCACTATTTCTACTGTATAATATCGCCATAATATCTGCACAGCTTGGAATACGTGTCTTCATCTAACTCTACAATATCTGTATTCTCTACTTCTTTACATAAATCTAGCTGTATAATTATGTCTATCATCTGCATATATCTTTATAAAACTCAACAAAAGACTGTATTCACACTTTATATTCAACACCAAATATGGCTGCCATGAAACACCAAAACACACTGAACAGGACTCACCAGCAACCAACCACTGCAGGAGAAGGAGGAGGAGGAAGAGTTTGAAGCTGGACAGATGGACCCCCGTTCAAAAACTGCTGGCTCATTTAGAGAGCGAGAGAGAGAGAGAGAGAGAGAGAGAGAGAGGGAGGGAGGATGGCACTGGATATATTAAGAGAAAAGAGAGAGAGAGTCAGTGGGACAGATGCGAGGCAAAGCGGAGCAGTGTTTGTCACTAACGCTATAGATTAGCATGTGGTCTCCAGCACAAAGCTGCAGATCAATACTGCTGCTCTGTACACAGCAGATGGCCTGGGACACACAGAGAGAGAGAGCGAGAGAGAGAGAGAGAGAGAGAGAGAGAGAGAGAGAGAGAGAGAGAGAGAGAGAGGAAACATACTGATCAACCAGCAGCTCTGCAGCTTTTATTCCCATTTTACGGCCGGACGCTCGCTTTGAAGCGCAGCTAATAGGACTCCCCAGGACCCACAGCAGAAGAACCTGCTCTGTCACCAACTTCTGCCTCTCTCTCTTCTCTTTTTGAAACTGTTTCACAAGTTGCAACGTGGATTCCGATTTAATAATTGATGAATCTGATGTTGTTAATTATCTTGTTTGTATTCTTTTGTTGCCTTTGTCTTTAATTCCCCCCCCCCCCACCCAACAATTATGAACCAAATTGAAACAGTGAAAATCTAAACAAATTAGGCCCTTGTTAAAACAGTAAATGGGTGATGCTGAAAACATTTCACATTGTTGACCAGATGATGTTGAATGTCAGTGCAATGAAAAGGATAGATAGATAGATAGATAGATAGATAGATAGATAGATAGATAGATAGATAGATAGATTTTCATTGATCCGAAAAATGGGAAATTACAGTGTTACAGCAGCAAAATATCAGACACACAGCACACATAATAGACATGAAATAGAGGATACAATATACATGAAATGATAAAAAGGATAGAATACTAGAACAACTATTTAAAATATATACAAGTTGGGACTTAACTACTTAAAGAGCATTAATAAAGATGTAAGTAAACCTATGTTTGTGCAAGTTGCACTTAGTGCAGTTGTGCTGTATATGAGTCTTATCTAACACTCAGTGATGATGGGTTAAAAAGTTGTATTGCCTGTGGTAGGAATGATTTCTTGTAAATTGCTTCAGAACATTTTAACAGTTACCTTATAATAAAGAACCATTTTAATATTTGTTTACAAATGATGCATCAAATCTTAACTTTAATCCATTCTAAAACCTGCTGGTTACTGAAGCTCCGTTTTAACAATGATGTTTATAAAAGTAGCAATTGTAAATTGAATCAGATTTTTGAAACCCTTAAAAACATTTACATTCTTTTTTTTTTTTTATTGAAATTTTATTGTGCTTCGTTATTTATGGTTGAGCATTTTGAACTTGTTGTAACAAGATCTAAAAGGAAATTGGCAACAACACACAAATACAAAATATAATAGTTTTTATAAAAAAATATAACATAGTAAAAAATAATGCAATTTAAAGAAAATTTTATTAAACAATGTAACAAATATACAGTTTTTCTGACACCTGTATTATAATTAGGGTTGGGCATCGTTTGGATTTTAACAATTCTGATTCCAATGCCGATTCTTCCTTTCTATTCCGGTTCTTATTGATTCTCGATTGTGATTCTTTGAGAGGTGGAGTTGAAACGGGTCACATGCTTATTTCACAAATAAGAGGAAAGTTTTATTTTGATTCAATGGTGGTTTGTAGTTTTACCAGGCTTTTTTTAACGTAAAATAAAGCCACACTAGAGCGTCACTTACTGTGCTCCATGGAAACCAAAACTTGCATATGTTGATTTTGGATCCGATGATCGGATTTGAAACAAAATCCTCCAAACGATTCCACTAAAGAAACAATTCCACTGGAATCATAATTTTTGAAACGATTCCAAGTAAGAATCGTTTCTCAATACCCAATCCTAATTATAATGCAGAATTAAAATGTAGGGCGCCCAAATAGCTCAGTTGCAGAGCGGGCACCCATATATAGAGGTTTACTCCTCGACGCAGCGGGCCCGGGTTTGACTCTGACCTGCGGCCTTTTGCTGCATGTCATTCCCCCCCTCTCTCTCCTTTCATGTCTTCAGCTGTGCTATCAAAATAAAGGCCAAAAATGCCCAAAAAATAATATAAAAAAAAAAAAAATGTATCTGAAACATACAACTTCAATAGACTGAATCACTGTAACGTTGCATTGATACAAAAAAATACTTCCAGGAATACTGGTAGACAGGTAAACAAATGGCAGTTGATTTGAATTGCGGAGATATGTGAAATCTGCAAACTTGTTTATTTCTGTTTTCATTTTCAGCTGTAACTGTTAGGTTTAAAGTTACACGGGGGGGCCGTATACCTATCTGACGTTTCTGCTGGGCTTATTTTCTGTACAGTGTTGCTTTGCTATAGCATCTCACCACTAATCAGACTGACTGCTAGCTTGGGTGGTGTCATTTTCTTAAGTCTTTGGCCCAAGTGTTGAAATATAAAAGTTTCTAGTAAAGTCAACTAATTCAGGATAATAGTCCGGTCTCTCCCTGTGTGGTGTGTGTGTGTGTGTGTGTGTGTGTGTGTGTGTGTGCGTGTGTGTGTGCGTGTGTGTGTGTGTGTGTGTGTGTGTGTGTGTGTGTGTCGACCTTTAATAACACTGAGGACAGTTACAGTAACTTCATGGGGGGAAAGTGTTGGGAAACTTGTGGCTAAGACTCATGGGAGCTGTAGTTGTTGAATGCTATAACAAATTACTTTTTAAGTTATGAAATAAACCTGTGAGGGGGGGCGGCGCTTTAGTTCCTGGCTGTGATGTCAGCGTTGTGTTTACACCTCCATATTGCCTACAAACTCTATCACTTCCTCCTCCGCCTCCTCTTCCTCCCCCCTGCAGCTGCTCCTGCTACAGTCTGCCTCCCCCACCTCCTGAACCTTCCCCTCCACCCTCCCCTCCATGTCGGTCATTACTTCATCCCTCCTTTCCTCCACCTCCACCTCTTCCGCTTCCATTTCTCTATCATCCGGATCTCCGTCACCTCATTGTTCACCTCCCCTTTTCCCCTTGTTCCTCATCTTTTGTTATCTCTTCCTCCTCCCTCTCCGCCACCTGCTCATCTTCTTCTCTTCTCTCTCATCCTTCTCTCACCTCTGGTCTCCATCTCCTCCTCCACCTCCTGCTACTTGCTGCTTCATCTCCTCTTCCTCCTTCTCACACTCTTTCACTTCTTGTAATTTTTCTTCACCTCCTCATGCTAATCCTGCTGTATCTCCTACTCTCCCAACACTTCTTCTTTTGTCTTTCTTGCTCCTCTCTTAGCTCCCACTTCCTCTCTCTGGTTTGTGGAACGTCATGTGGAACATAGAATGGCAGCCACCTCTCAAATCAGCTATCCCTCAGCAAGACAGCTAAAGGTTTCAAGAGGAAACAGACAGACAGACAGACAGACAGACAGACAGACAGACAGGCAGGCAGACAGACAGACAGACAGACCCCCTGCCTGTCTCTCTGACAGCTGATCAAAAGGAGAAAATGGGTCAGGCTTCTGGTCTTCTGTCCTTAATTACCCAACAGTCTTTAAACAAAGCAACATCTGCCCAACTACCCATCCTGCTCCTCCTCCCCATCTCTTCCTTTTCCATCTCCTCCACCTTCTTTTCTGCTTTTTACATCGCCTCATCCTTCCGTGCATCACTCAGGCTCAGTGAATTTGGTAACACTCTGTTCAATTCAATCCAAGTTTATTTATAGTGTCAAATCACAACAGGAGTTATCTCAAGACACTTTACAGATAGAGTAGGTCTAGACCACACTCTATAATTTACAGAGACCCAATATTTCCCCCCCAAGAGCATGCATTTGCTGCGACAGTGGAGAGGAAAAACTTCCTTTTCACAGACAGAAACCTCGGACAGCCATCTGCCGTTGCTAATACACAGGGCTGTAATTTAATATGATTTTCCAAGAATTATCCTTAAAAGAACCATACAATGTGTGAGGGATAATATAGGCAAGATAGTGTTCAGTTGCTTCACTTCCAATTACTTAATTCCATATAATAGCTACCGTATATAAAGAATTTTAGTTGCTGCTGAACATGCAAAACATGTCAAATGTTGCTACAGGCAAGATTACAATTCAATATATGTGGAATTTCCAGTGTAATTAGGTAACAAATGAATATTTACTTGAGTTTAAAGAAGCTTTTTTTTTCCTTTAATTACTATCAAATTACATAGTTCATTTCTAGAAATGATCATATTAGAAAATTACAGACCCACAAAATAAAGCAACAACTGACTTGTCAACCCGTTCTCACTCCGAACTCGTAAAATACGGACGTTTGGACAGTGGCTGTCAGCGTCTGAAGCGACGAAAAAAGCGCCCTTCAGCGTGTTTGTAGAACATACCGGGGAGAGCAGCATCTATACAGGGTTTAGCGAGTAGTATATAAGGGGGAAATTCCGCGTAGGGAGGTAGGGTGGTAGGGTGGATGGGTCAAACACAGGACTTTCACCCAGGAGACCTGCGTGTGTCTTTAACTGTCCCGTTATTCCCGAGTGTCACGGAAGCGTAAGCCCACCCACAACCTTTTCCTAAACTCAACCGTCCCGTTCTTCCCGCGAGTCACGGAAACGTAAGCCCACCCACAAGCTTTTCCTTAACCTAACTGCGTCAAAAGGGACGCCAATAGTCCCAACCAAGTCCGTTTAGTTATATGACGCTAAAGGACACTTTTAGCATCATTAACAACGACAAAGGCACCTGACCTAGTGTCCGTATTTTACGAGATGGGAGTGAGAATGTGTTGGACTTGTAACATTCAAAGAATGGTCATGTAATTTTTTTTTTTTTATTTGGACTGTAAAATTCGGAGGATGTCTTAATGAACATCAATCTTTTTACAGTCACAAAACTAATACAGAACATTCAAACTGAAGCATTGCGAGGATATTTGATGCCTACATAATAAGTCACAGATTACAGATACAAAGATTCGGTCTCTGTATCTGTAAAGGTGCAAAAGTGTGTTAAAATACTCTGAGAACGTTGTGCTAGAAATCTTTAAGAGTGTTGTTTCAATGCAAACATTTTTAAGCCTTTTCCAGATATCTTATAGATTGGCTTTCCACATCTCCAACTTGTTTTAGTGATTCAAATATGTTTGGTGTTGTGCTTATTAACTTCTGTTTCCTCAATCCCCCCACATCACAGTTTTGTTGTCACGATTAAGGATCGGAACATCTTCTATCAAAAATGACCACATGGCAATTTGGTCTGATTACTAAAAGAACAACCAGAAAAATAGCCCAAACCATATTAGGATAAATACAACATGGACCACATAGAACATATTGTACTTATACTAATACATGTATTTCTTGATTGAGTATACTGTAATACAAAAAACATGGAAAAGTCAGTAATTGAACTAAAGAACATCTAGTTGTTTTGTTGTATGGAAGATGAAGAATGTCTTTAACTTTTATATTACAATCAACCCTGGTGTCATTGTTGTGTTTTATCACAACAATGTGACATACACAATAATGTACAATGATAAAGGGAGTCCAATCATTAGTAATTTAATATGAAATAAGTGTTGTTGTTGTTGTTGTTGTTGTTGTTGTTGTGAGAGAGAGAGAGAGAGAGAGAGAGAGAGAGAGAGAGAGAGAGAGAGAGAGAGAGACAGAGAGAGAGACAGAGAGACAGAGAGAGGCAGACAGTTATTTAGCAGTCATTTGTCCTTGGAAGTGTAATGAATTGTAAAGTGAACCAGCTACAGGCCATAATGCTCTTTCAATGCAGCTCCCACGCTCATCACTCCACCCAGAGACTGTCGATAACATCCCAACACACACCAACACATCATTTACAGTGCATCAGTCTGAACTCAACACTGTGAGCTACAGAGCTGCAAACATCTGTCAGACACCACACAACAGACCAAACTGTTACTGTATTGTTGCTCATGTGTTGATGTCGCACATCATTTCGTGTTGTGCCATACCGTGTCACGTAATGCCACGTCATATCATATGTATTGTGTTCTATGGTAATGTCATACTTGTCATGTCATGTCAAGTCCTATTATAAAATGTTGTTTCATCTCACGTCATAAGAGGTCATGTGGTATTATATTATGTCATATCAGTGCCCCTAGGATTTTTTCCAGGTACGTGAGTTTTATTTTGGGCTGCCGGAAGATAGTGCTTCCGCTAATGAGCATGGCTTTAGACACATATTTGTACACAGTTGTAGATGTCGTATTACGTTTCATAAAATGCTTCTTACTTATCCAAATGTACAACTTTGTAAAACATATACAATACAAATAACATCAAATCAAATCATGTCAAATCAAAATAATGCAAAAAAAGAGGTCATGGGTCGATAAACAAGAAGCCTCAGTGGAATAAGTCGCATCCTCCCTGAGAACATTTTACCCTTATGGGTTTTTTTTAAAACAAATTGGTGGAGATTCTTGATGCCCCTGATGAAGTGGAAAACACTCGCAAATGCGAATTAGTCTGAAACCTCTCAGTTCATTTTCAATTTCCATGGGGCGTTGTCAACAGGTCATCATAGTGCTGAGTGACCAGGTACCCCATGGCCAATAACAGCACAGTAGTAGGCTACCAGCCAATCACAGCACATAAGGACACCCGAGCGACAGAAAAATGTAAACAGACTACACCGTGCAGAGAGGAGCTGGTATATTATGAATACGGCAAACACATCTTTCATCTTAAGAAAAGCTTCAAGTGCAGTTGATTGTTCTCCTTTTAGCAAAAATATACAGTCCAATTTTGTTCAATACCGATGCGATAGCGGCTTCGACAGAAAGCTCCACACATAAGGCGCTGACACACCAACCCGCTAATCGGCCGTCGGACAGTCTGGCGAGGTCGGTGACTCGAGTTTGTTTGGTGTGTTCCGTGCCGTCGTCCGTCGGGGGGGCCATCGGCCTTCGTTTCGAACAAGCCACCATTATCGATCGGCTGGAGAAGCCAGACCCACGTGACGCGTTCGTCATTTCCGTTTTTCATTTTTCGGCTGTCGCTTCGATGTGTTCCGAGGCACTTTTTGGACCTCGGGAAGATGAGTTGTGTCCAGGTTGTGTCATGTAGTGTCATGTTATTTTATGCCATGCCATTTAAGGTCATGTTATGAATGCTGTGTCATATTACATTATGACAATTAGTTTTAAGTCACCTCATACAAGTTTATTTCATATGATGCTGTGCTGAAGGAAAGTCTGATAATCAGGAATTTTAAGATTAACTTTAAGATTGTTTTTTTGTGGAAAAATCAAACCTTAAAGGCAAATGATAGACAGACAAAACTTTTGGGGGATTGGCGCTTTGCAAGGAAAAATAAAAAGGAACCATTCCTCGGTGTTGGGGGAGGTTTTGTTGTCTATCATGTCAGTTCTGGTTTGATCATGTGTCTATCATGTGTTATTTCCTGTCACCTTACTTTATCTCAACAATCAGAAGCAGCAGGTGATGAGATGAGAGCTGAGATGAGATCAAATTTTAATGATCCCTGTGGGCAAATTGCTTCTTTTCAGCAGCAGCAGAAGAAGAAGAAAAAGAAGAACGGCAGTAAAAACCAGCATCCTCCACGTGAATCCTGTTTCACAGAGTATAATGAATGTGAAGATCAGCAGGACGTACATCACTGACTCTCCACACAGACACTGTCGGCTGAATTAATATCACACGCATGTCCCGGTGATCCTTTAAATTGTCTGGACATTTTTCATCAGGCCGTTTTGCTCCCTGGTGATTTTATAGCAAAACTAGTGATTGTTGTGAATTTGAGAGCACATTTTCAATTTAGTTTCTATATTCCCTTTCCTTTTTTTGTTGTTTGTTTAATTTATAATTAAATATCAATTATTCATATAAAAATGCAGTACACAGTAAAATACAGTATAGGTAACATTGATGAATTGAACACCTTAGTTAGTTAGTACGATACATGTCTATATAAGAAAACGCTGAGAAAGCAACCTCACGATGTCCATTTACTGGAGCTTTCTTTCATATCACTTGATCTTCATAAGCAGATGTGGCCTATAAGTTGTCCAGTTCACATGGAATTGTTCAAAATGTCCATCTTGTGGTGAAGATGATGTGATATGATCAAAAGCTCCAGAACAACTAGCCTACTAAATGGACCTTGTGGTGAAATTCTTTACTAACTGTTACTAACTGTTTGGTGAAGAAAAGTCACAATAGTACTTTATAAATGATCATATAGGCTATGAATACTAAACAGTATGTCTTTTCTTTGCTAGCCCAGGTTGAAATACAGTAAGATAAAGTTAAATAAGGACAAAAATTAAATATTGGTTCCACATCCACACTTATATCTTCAATGATTTTGAATTAATGATTTAGCCTTTGCATTGTGCATTTATAATAGGCCTACTGTCATAATATTAAATAGGGAGAAATGCCACAGTACAGAGCAGAATATGACACATTGCACTCACATTTAAGTCCTTCAGACAAGTGTAACAAAACTATAGCCTAAAATAGCCTATTAGCATCGTTTCAAAACAATGCAAAAAATATTTTTCGTTCAAATCCCACCCAGAGAAGCTTCAAAGTCCACACCGCTGCATACTTTAAAGACGCCGATTGGCCAGTCGGCCCCTTGCACCAATCCCAATGTCCCTCTGATTGGTCCGCTGCACCGTCAGTCAGGCGGGAGACGCCCCTCCATCCGAGCCCGCTTCTCCCTCTCCTCCTCCCGCAGCAGGTTGGGTTGAGCGGTCTGCTAGGGGACCGTGGACAGCTCCCGTCTGAGAAGCAGAGTAACGCAGGAGGAGGAGAGGGCTGGATATGGGGGAGCCACCGCACAGGCCCGTACGATCGAGATAAAAACATTTTTTTTTTTTTTTTTTTGTGCACCTACCAGGGAAAATACACAAAGACACCGAGCTGGAGAGGCCTTAGGAGGACGGGGAAACAACCGAGGAAGTGAAGGAAAAGGGGGAATACGGCTACTGACCCATCCCGGCGCATCAGGGGAGAAGCAGCGAGAGAAAGGAGGAGAAGAAGGAGACATAATTCCGCTCGACCCGATGGACTGAGAGGACAGATGAATGAAGACTGCTTACACTAACGCCTATCGATGCCTGGCCAAGGACCTGGACGCTTATGCCATGAACACGGACATGACAATGGACGGCATTGGCAGCCTGCATGGCGGGGTTTCCGTGAGCTCCGTGGTCCCTGATGTAGAGCTGATGAGCGGCCACAGCCCGCACCACGGCCGCGGAAGCTCTTCGGGGGGACACGGGGCGGCGGCGGCAGCGGCGGCCACCCTGCGGATACACCAGGACCTGGCCGCCGCCGCCGCGTCATCCCGCTCTGCCATGGTGTCCGGCATGGCCACGATACTGGACGGCAGCGGGGAGTACCGTCCGGAGCTGTCCCTGCCGCTGCACCACGCCATGAGCGTGCCCTGCGACACGTCCTCTCCCGGGATGGGGATGAGCGGCACCTACACCACCTTAACCCCGTTGCAGCCGCTGCCCCCCATCTCCACCGTGTCGGACAAGTTTCACCATCATCACCATCACCACCACCACCAGCGGCTCTCCGGGAACGTGAGCGGGAGCTTCACCCTGATGCGGGACGAGCGGGGGCTACCGGGCATGAACAACCTCTACAGCCCGTACCACAAGGACCACATGTCCGGGATGGGTCAGAGCCTTTCCCCGGTGCTGGGTAACGGCCTGGGTTCCATACACAACACCCAGCAGGGTCTCCACAATTACGGCAACACGACGCACGGAGGCCACGATAAGATGCTGAACTTCGACGCGCACCACACCGCCTCAATGCTGGCCAGAGGGGACCACCACCAGCACCGAGGCCTCGGTGGGCCGGCGGCCGGGATGATGTCGCACCTGAACGGGATGCACCACCCGGGGCACCCGGCCGTGTCCTCGGCGGGCCACCACCCCCACCCCCACCTCCAGTCTCCATCCCACGGGCCCGTGTTGGCTTCCACCAGGGAAAGACCGCCCTCCTCCTCGGGGAATCAGGGGGTGAACAGCTCGGGGCAGCTGGAGGAAATCAACACCAAAGAGGTTGCGCAGAGGATCACGGCGGAGCTGAAGAGGTACAGCATCCCCCAGGCCATCTTCGCCCAGAGGGTGCTGTGCCGCTCCCAGGGGACCCTGTCGGATCTCCTGAGGAACCCCAAACCCTGGAGTAAACTTAAGTCGGGCAGGGAGACCTTCAGGAGGATGTGGAAGTGGCTGCAGGAGCCCGAGTTTCAGAGGATGTCGGCCCTCAGACTGGCAGGTAAGAAAACAACAAACCGCGGTGCTTATGCTGGTGTTTTGGTTTGCTCTGTGCGTCGGACAAGAAGAGGAATTTAAACCTCCTCCATTAAACAATCCCAAATGATTTCCCCACTGTCACTTTTTATCATTTGCTGGCTTTGTTTTGGTGTTTCTTCGTGGCTCCGTTCCTGCACAGCACCCAAATTTAGACATTTATTTAGAATCACTGGTGTTATGATTACCATTATTGATCAATAACAAAAAGGGATCGATAGGAAATGACAAGGTCACGGGATTTCCCTCCAACAGTCCGGCACTGTGCTGTAACCTAGATTTTGTTTTTCCTGTCCCTGCATGTTAGAGGGAAAACACTGCACTTTTACTAAATATTAGTTCATTATTTTTGCTCAAATGTATACCCAAATCCAGGCATATAAAAAAATAGAAAACAAATGGAAAGATAAAAAAGGCAGCACTTTCATTTAAAAAGAATTCTTTACAGTTGGAAATTTAGCACAGAATTTCGAGGGAAAAAAAGTCATTCATTGCATATAGACTACACCTAAGTTAACTTTAGGCTTAATTCAATCAAGGGGTGAACATGTTTATCAGTGTTATTCAGTGGCAGCATACTTTTTTTTTTACTTTATTCAGCTGGTGTTGTTACTGTGAGTAGCCTGTTACAGCTTATTGTATTCTTATGGTGTTAGCAGGGAGAGAGGTGTGAGAAAGCATTCACAGCAGGCTGAGAGGCTCGGAAGAGGATTTGTGTTTGATTGTGAGGAGCTTGAAGTGATCAGACGGCTGTGACATAAACATGAAGGTTTGTAGCATCAGTGGGTCCGGTGCCCCCTCTAGTGAGGAACCTGGTTTCTGTCCCAACAACACGCCTCTATTGTCTGCAGGAGACAGCAGCAGCAGCAGGGACCAAGCAACATAAAAAGGATCAGCATGAGAGTGGATTATATTCCGTTTTTAGGAATATTGCAACAGCTTAAATTGCTGTGGGGTTTTGTTTGCCTGTGGCAAGTTTATCGAAAGATTTTATCACATTTAATGTATTTAACAGAGGTGTTTTTAATGGCAATTTTAAATTCTGTAAGCCTATAGTTTGAATCTCCCTTTTTAGTTCATAATCCAGTTTCTGGATTACAGCAACTGCCTTTTTCTTGTTTGTTTTTTTATATATATATATATAGGCCTACGTAAACACATACAAAAATTCAAAGAAACCAAATACATTCACAGGTAATAAAAACAAAAGCCAAATTAAAATAAAACAGGAGGAGGGCAGCATGTATGTATGTAGGTGTAAAGAAAGTGAAGGACATGTTGAATTACCTTATTGCACAGGATTCAAACTGTTCATAAATTAGAGCTCTTGGAACCTATAGTGGATGTTGTCGCTTTTGACATTTTTTCAAAATAAGTTGGGTTTTAAGAAGTTAGAGAATTTTGTCAACCCATAAAGAAACAGTCGGACAGAGACAAATGGTATTTGCTCTATCTCATGAATTTCCAAACTCTAGAATCCATACTGTGTATGAGGTCAGGTTCCAAACACCGAATTACAATACATTTAAAGGTGGCCAACAGTAAGATTTGCAACAAATAGATCTTAGCCTTTCTGGAATGACGCCTAGAAGAGCTGTCTTGGGATATTTTGAAATACCATGATCTTTACAAGCATCAATATTATTTTCCAGTTTTAAAGCAGTTTGCTTCACAATCACTATTTCACTTTGCTTCACTACATTTTACTGGTCATACTGGTTCAAGACGTGCTCCAATATTTAACAAATGGCTTTCTGTGCACAACTTTTGATGCTCCTAATTTTGGGCAAGCAGGATGCCAAAATCTGTATAATACTGTATCCTGCGTTCTTTATCATAACGTCATATCATGAGTACACAATATTGTACTGTATATGCATTTTCATAATCAACTTCATTTGACTCTGGTTGTCAGTAGCTCGCAAATTGCGAATACTGTATAGACACAAAACTTTAGGTCAACACAGATAGGGACACAAACATAACTATTACGTACAGACAAGAGATTTGAAAATAAATATATGTATCGAGACAAAAATCGTATTATTATTATTGGTGAGAGAGTGTGTGGCAGTGAGAGACACGATAGAATAAATATTAAATGCAATTCTTTTTATATAAATTCTTTAATATTTGAAATTATGAAGAATGACAAAACTTTATTATATTCATTGCTGTTCAGTAAAAGACAATGAATTTTCCAATAAACTCAAGGATTTAATCCTCATTTACGGGTTGAGGAAATTCTCTGTATTTTTCTGTCTGAAAAAAAAAACCTCTTTAAAAAGTTGAAGTATGAAAAATGAAAATGACCTTAAATCCTCATTGTCATGCGGCTTTAAACAAAGCAAAACAATTTCATCCAAAGTTTACATTTAGGAGATAACTGGACAGTGTTTTACTTTATTTTCAATAAGGTCCTATCATGAAGTGTGCTTCTAGTGGTAGGCCTATCATATAAAAAAAACAACCTTTAGCATAAACCTTTTTAACTTCTTCAGTTATTTTTTTATATATATATATATTTTTTTTTCCAAGACTCCCTGGAAAGCAGTACTAATACTCAGGGGATAATCCAGGTTAAAGCAGGTACATTCAAATTAAAATACATTCCTTCAACACCGGGACACTTGTATCATACCTGCGTGTACTCTTTGAAATAAAGCACACTCGTGTCACATTTCTATAAGTTGTCATTTAACATATACATGTCAAAAAGACAACCTATAGAAATGACAAATCGAAATTATATAAGAAAAAAATTATAAAAAATGTACTGGTAATTTAATGGACACAACCTATGTGTAGTATTCTGTGCACCATAGCTTTCATAAAATATTCCTAAATTGTAATTATGCCTTAGTTCAAATGGCTATAATAATTCCATTATAATCTTATAATTACCTCATTACTCGTGGTGTCAGTCTATTTAATAAAGTATCAATCATTTAGCTGTATCAAGATAAAACATTTAGCATTACAACAACACTAGAAACAGACCAGAGATAAATAAGAAGAAAAAATATATATACAACAAATATGTGACAGAGTAGATGCAGGAGGCTCTGTTTCAAATATTTATAGTTGTATAAAGTTGGGTGATTTAGTTTATTCATAGCAAATTAATATTGGGTATTCTACTAATCATTGAATATTAAATGTTTTCCTATATGTTTATATAAGGACATTTCAAATACAACCCAAACACATATGAACTCATGGTGTCTTTGTTTGTATTCAGTATAACTATCAGTAATAATAATCCAATAAGTCTTCCCTTTATTTCATATAGTGAATATAAACTTAAGTGAATAAAACAGCGCCGTATTTTCTGCCATATATAATATTCCTACATTAAACAAAACACAAAACAAAATTTTAACTTTTTTTTTTCCTAATACCAACATAATAACATTTATCATATCTATAATATTCCTACATTATACATTTATGATCTCAATGCGTTTGTGATGTATTCATAGTGAGTTATGGAGATCGTATCATATTCTAAAGTCATATATCTGCCATGGTTTCACACATCCTGGTGTAGTTTCTGATATTTGGTGGCTGCATCATATTCCAATGTTTGCTCATAATATCTGTCTGGTATCCTTTTAAAATGTTCTGAGATTTATTGTGGTTTTATTTGTGGTGTAAATGTAACATTGTTTGAAGTGGCTGAACAGTGTTTGTTGAATAGACTCTTATAAAGAATAATCACTGCAAATAGGCAATGTTGTCTTTGAATTTTTTCCAATTAATGGAGATCCAAACATCCCAGCACGAACAGCTGATTCTCAAAACATTGATTGGAATTTTGCCTCTAATTAGCCTAGATTCGGTCAGTGGATTTGGTCCCATATTTGAAATGTGTGCACATGCTAATGTGGATGAGATTATCTGTGCAGGATTTGACTGTTATTTCATTAGGGCTTCTTAGATTTTCAGGGCTGGTATCTGACGATATATGTTAATAAGAAATACTATGAGTGACAGTTTATGGAGGGTGGAGCTGTAGGAGAGCAGGGGAGCATTCATGGGATCTGTGTTGCCCTGTGTGTGTAAAATGTCAGTGTGCAGCTACACACTGGACAGCCTCATACTCATGCTGCTGTCTGATGGAATTGCACTCATTTGCTTTCCCCTTGATAATAAAATCACTCTTTTTCAAAAGGCCCAACAATCACAAATCAAACCTGAAAACATTATTAGGTTGGGCATTGAGCCAATAGTTACAGTACCGGAGTTTTGGTTATAATACCAAAATGATAGGCTACTTTGTTGATTCCTTACAATAATAAATACACAAACACCCTTTTTTATTTTAAAAGTTAGAGAAATAGAAAGCTTTCTGATATTAGTCACCAGTTAAAGAGTCAAGAGTCCGTTTTTTGAGTAAAGCCAGGTGCTACAACTTAGAGGCTAACTATGTTTAGCCTGGATCATCACACAGATTGGAAATGGGGGAAACTAGCTTGCTAGTCGAAGGAGGAAAAACTCTGTTTATAAAAATACCTGTGTGCCTTACTTAACTTAAACTGAACCTCCAACAATTCCAACAACTCTAACAACTTTACTCTGCCTGCTTTTCATAATATTTCTTTCTTTGAAGTTGAAATGCAAAAATAAGACATTGTGGTTTGGTAAGTAGCTTGCTAGCTGGAAAGCTACAGAAGCATCTGATGAAACGGTGCCAAACTTTTTTCCATGGCTAATAGCAGGGTGAAGTCAGAGGCTGGCCTTTGTAGAGCTTTAAATTCAGGAAGTTTTTTTTCTCCTGCTTTTAGCAACAACAGATAGGAACAAACCATGTTTAGCCTAGCTAAACAAATTGATTTGAAAAACCTAGCTGATTACAGGAAGGATTGGTGACTAGCTTGTTAGCTAACAAGAAACAACATGTAAATCAGACAGTTTTGGAGTTCTTGGAGGGTTTGTTTTTCTCTTTAGATGGAGCTAGGCAAGCAGTTTCCCATGCTTCCAGTCGTGCTAAGCTATAGGCTTAATATGCACTGGACCTCTGAATCATGTAAATCAGACACCTTTGAAATTGTTGTTGGGATTCATGATGCCTCCATGTTAAAGATATTTTTAGGTAAGCACAGAAATATGAATCGTTTTCTTTCTTCCAGCTTGACTCCGGAACTGTAATTGGGAGCCTGTGGTTTCACAGAGAATGGGTCAATACTGTTCAGGTTTTTTACGTCAGAAACATGCTAACACATCTAGTTGTGTGAAGGTACTCCTTGCAGTATGATTCTACTCATTTTATTTGCTTTATTTTTGCCAGGCATCACATTTTGCTCGTTTCATCCCTCTCTCTTCTTTCCACGGTGACTTTAAAATGACTGTATGAACAGAGGGAGCCTCAATTCCTAGATCAACAACGCTACAAGCAACCAATAGAGCTGAGGTCAAATGTCAAAGCTGCAACACTCAGACAATGGATGGAGCAAATATCGCCCTGACCCTGAGACTAGCAGAGAGGAGAGAGTGGAGCAGCATGCAGGGGGAAGAAAGAAATGAAAGAGCTGGGAGACAGGATTATTTTTGGGTTTTCTTTTGCTGTTACATTATCCACATTCATGTTGTGTACATTCACAACATTGAAACAACAGGTTCTCTTTTTCAGTTAACTTCTTCTTTACTCGTCTCTCTCAAAATCTGTCTTCTTCTCTAAATGACTCTTTTGATGTAGTCAAAGAGCTGAAATGATTAGTTGATTATTGGATTTGTCGAAATTAAATATCGCCTATTTTTTCTTAAGTCATTTTTGCTTTAAAAATGAAAAACATTCTCTCTTGATCTTAAGAAGATTTTGCTGTTTTCCGTTGTATTATAGAATTGTATTGAATGTTTTGGGGTTGTTAGGCTATTGGTTAGACAAAACAAGACATTTGAAAACGTCAGATTGAGCTTTAGGTAACAGTGATTGTCAATTTGAGCTATTTTTAATCACTTTATTGACCAAGCGATTAATCAATAATCAAATAATCAGTAGCAGCAGGCCGACTCCTTCCCCCTTCCTCACTCTCTCTCTCTCATTTATCTTTGCAGTGTTCCAGGTCAGAGTAATTATGTAAATGTGTTAAGTTCTATTTATATAAAGTAGCACTTTTAAAAACAAAAATTGCAGAGTGCTTTGTATGGAGAATATTTTTGGTCATAATTAAAATGAAAAGTCCAAAGACAAAATTAAAAGAGATTGAATTAAAAAGATAATTCTTTTACTGCACTACTAGTAATAATCAGGCCATAATTTTTACTTAAAAAAAGGAAATTGATAAGTTAAAAGTTAAGTCAAAATGTTAAATGATAAATGTGAAAATGTAAAGTGACAATGAAAAAAGTTAAAGAAAAACAAAAAAAGTAAAACTATTTTTTTTTTTTAGCATTTGCACTTTACTATTTGGCAGACTTTTGAATTGAATTATGACCCAAAATATCCTCCATAGTTCCATGATAAAAGTATTTCGCCTCACAGAGGCTGCGGTATTTTCAACTACTGCAGACAGGAGTATAAGGAAGTACAGTAATCTATGGCATTAAGCAGAGATGGAAAGAGTACTAGAATAGTGTACTCATGTAAAAGTACTTATGCAAAAGGCTACTTAAATAAAATAAAAAAATAGGTCAGTTAAAATGTGCTCTTGCATTAAATGTCATGCATTATACACAGGTGGAACAACACCAGCAACGAGACCCCTTATTACCATATACAGTAAATTCCATTTCTATAGAAGGCTCCTTGTAGCCTGCATACAACTGACGTAATAAATAACTTAGAATTAACCAGAAAAAAGAACTTACTCAGACAATTAAATAAAAATGACACTTTAACTATTACATATGGGTGTCATGTTTGGGTGATTTCTGCCCGCCAAAGACTCGCTACACTATTGAACGCTCCCTTTTACATTACATTTTACAGCCCAAACTGGCTGTTTGTCAGGTACAGAGGTACCTGTTTTGGTGTCCACATACCATGCCATGTAGTCTAAGTACCGTATTGTCAAAGCAGGTTTTACAAGGGTTACAAAGTGTAGGAATTCAGAATTTTGAAGAAAAAGACAACAAATGGTATGCAAATTACTAGACAGTATACTATGATAAAAGAAATACTAATCTGTCTAAATGTCTCTCTGGAGCCTTTCCTCCGTGCCTCCTTCTCCTCTCCTTCTTCATTTTAAATCTATTTCTTTCTCTCGCCATCTCTCTCCTCCCTTGGACCTCTCTCTTTCTCTCTTTTGGGGGGAGGTATTATGTGATCGTCAGGGGAATTGAACACAAGAGCAGAGGCAGCAGCGGCCCAATGAATTATTGATGGGAATCTCGGCGTGACCTGCCTCGGTCTGCTCACTTCACTTCTTCTTCACCTCGCAGCCGGGTTAACCAGGCAAAATGGAGGGAGGGAAGGAGAGAGAGAGAGAGAGAGAGAGAGAGAGAGAGAGAGAGAGCGAGAGGAGGAGGAGGAGTCCATTGTTTGGTTGGAGGATGCTGCCTAACTGTGACTCCAAGTGAATTATGGATGAAAAGACAACAATCAGTGTTAGAATAGAATAGCTCATATAAAAGCTGGAGTCATGGAATAGGAGCCATGGTAAGCACAAATGAAAAAACACAGGGGAAGTACTCTAAAAGTTGACGTGGCTAATTCAGTATAATGTACATTTCCACAGCACTACAGTAATTCCATCAGTACACCAATAGAGTCATGTAGTACTACTTTTTTAACACCATACTGTCATTTATATTCATTCAAAACACTTCGACTTATCCGTTTTTTCCATTGCTGTTAAATTGCTGTCAATGAAAATCAACATTCACTACAGATGTTTCACATTAAAAGCCTACCAGAGAGGGATTATGCACTTTGAGTTGCTGGAAGGCTTTTCTTCGTAATGAAGGAACAATTTTAACAGCTCTTGGACAACAGTGGCGCTCTATGGCACAGATAAAAAAGATATATCAGACTTTGGATACACACACAATACTCATTAGCAATCACTTCATTGCTGGTTATTTACATGGGGTTTGTTGACTTGAATGAAAACCAGGGAATATCACCAGACTTATGCTATAATGTCTTTTATGATACAGAACAGACTGAGAATAGTCCACTTAGAGTTAAATTGTGCTGAAAATCTGAATGACTGAACCTAAATATTTTCCATTTTACGCATCCTGCTGCAAGCAGACACAGTGCATTATTTATGAGCCGGACCCTGCTTTATGACACAGATTACCAGCAGTTACTGTGTGTGTGTGTGTGTGTGTGTGTGTGTGTGTGTGTGTGTGTGTGTGTGTGTGTGTGTGTGCGTGTGCGTGTGCGTGTGCGTGTGTTTGGCCTTACAGTTTCAGACCTGGAATACATTTTATGTCTGTTTTCAGGGTTTCTGTTCTGACCTCCATATTCACAGGCTGATATTGATCTGTAATAATGGATTTCAGGCTGCTGAGAGGAGACTTTTTGATGTTTGTTTGTTTGTCAGCGTGAGATTTGACAGACATTGTTATCTCTGTCCTATCCTGTCGATTGCAGTTTTGGAGTTGGGAAACTGAGACGTGACAAAGTCTGTTTACAGGTGCTGGGGAATACTACTGCATATGTGAAAAAAGTTGCATAAAAACGTTTGTGGCTCCAGAGAGAGCTGCAAAAAGTCTGATGAATTGCCTAAAGTGATGTCACTTGAGTCAGCGTCGGTTGGGGCTGCAGATTACATGTTTATGAATAAAAAAACATCTGATGGTGTTAAATTAGAAGTGAGCTTACCAATGTTTACGACCAGATGGTTTCTCTGAATATAAATGCAGATACATTTTTTAAAAAGATAATAAAAAGCTAAATCATGGTCAGACAATAGCCATTGGGTTCAGAGATTGCATTTTTGGCCAAGGTGCTCTGCTTCTTTTGCTCTCCACACAGACAGTTTACCCGCATACAACCAAAGCCTGCTCAAACATGATTGGTCAATGCTATTTGGACTATAAATGCACTACAAATGGAAAAGTCCTGTCCGTTTGCCTACAGATTAATTCATGTGCAGATATTCGGTGTAAATGGAAAGGCCTGAGATCAGATGTTATTATCTAGATACCGTTTGCAGATATAAATTGCAGGTTACCAGGAGGAGACAAGGGTCTGAAGTGGCGCCTGCAACGCATTGCAAGTTTTTGCCTCTACATGTATGTCATTTACTGTATGTAGACTATAGAGACGCTGACTGCATCATATTCCTTCAGCAAAGGCACCAAGCTCTTTATCAAATCGGTAAACTCCAAACATCAGCCTTGTGCATTCAGACTCTTTACAACCTTCACTGTAGCTCCCAATAACAAAATCAGAGGAATAGCGTAGTGATTTTTGGTTAAGTCTGTCCACACCAATTATGGTGCGCCGGCGGTGCTGGAGAGGTATAAGTGTTGCTGGGGCCAACTGAGTGGCTCGGGTTCAGAGGAGAAAATGGTCCTGTCGCTGCTTTATTACGCCGGTCAAATCAAACGTGACACCTGGACTCTGAGCTCATCGAAGCAGAGCGCACAGAGAATACACACCACACAATCAGTAAGAGCCACACACACACACACACACACACACACACACACACACACACACACACAAACACACACTTCCAGGGGAGGACAGGAACGCAACTCTGAATCATGCTTAAAGAACCATATATATCATTTTTTTTCACATAATTTTTCTGATGCATTTTAAATGAAGTGCATTAGTGGTATCTCAACAGTGGTATTGTTAAAAACCCATCTTTCTTAAAGACTACATTTCCCATCAGTCCTGTTGTTAATAATATAATAGTGTTTAAGTAATGTTCGCTAAAAACTACAGTGCATCCAAGACTGCTGACAAAATGCAATGCTTTTAACACTACACTACGACACTACAGCCGTTTTCACATATAAACTCCGACAAATCAGGTCCCGACATTGTCCAAAGTTGCCCTTTCTCACATGTAGCACATACCAGGAGATTGTCCGTCTCAGATGCGTTCTTACACTGGGAAACGCGTGCAGGACACAGGACATGACACAGATTATTCTGCGTTATGGCGTTGGTTCGTAATTTGGTCATAAATAACTGAGTCTCTTGCCGTTTTTTGATTTTGTCTGACGATTTTGGCGTTGGCCATTACCGACAGAAGTTCCCGAATCTCGTTGTCTCTTCAGTTAAACATTTTGGTTAACGTCTTTGTGTAAATCACCCTCCTTCTTTACCCTCGGATGTTTGTTGTCCTCCGTTTTTGTGCTGGCTGACAGAAACGTCATCATTAGTTGTGAATTCTCTCACTTTGGGCTCAATCAGAGATCACACAGACTTAGGGAGCTGATTTGGACATTTAGGTTCTTACTAATCTTGCCACAGCGCTGCGGAGAAGGATCTGGCGAGTCCACACAGCAACCCGGGATGGGAAAAAAACATACTTTAGTTTATTGGCATTTCTTTAAACCAATCACAACCGTCTTGGGCGGTGCTAAGTGCCGAGCGTAGCCACGGTGCCGCTGCAAAATAGCCTCAGGAAGGAACTTGTTTTGGTGGAACATGAATGTTCAAAGGTTGTTTTAGTCGTGCAACAGAAAACTCAGATTGGACAGATAGTCTAGCTAGCTGTCTGGATTTACCCTGCAGAGATCTGAGGAGCAGTTAACCATAGTCCTCAGAACACAAAGAAAGAGGAAGTTAACAGGACATCCGAAAACAGACATCCAAAAAGAGTGACATCCGGCGGAATTTGGCAGAACGAGAGCAATCCCAGATGTGGAACATCGTGGATATAGACTAGGTTCTCACATACGGCTCTACTGGGAAATGTCTAAATAATTTCAGGTTTGCAGTGCTTGTGTGAAAGGGGCTTGTCTATTAAAATAAGAAGACACATTCAAATTAGTAACTAGCTGCATTGGTTGACTAACGGGTTCCACACAGCGAAATTTCGCTTCGCTCTCATTGAGGTTGAATGGAGACGAAAAATCGCCCTGATTGGGCGAGATGAGAGCGAATCATCGAGGCAAGTGAAACAAAGGTGACGAAAGTTTAACTTTATTCAAATGAGGACCACTCGAGAACCAATTAGGTCCGCGTGTTTGTGTTTGGAGGCGGGAGTTAAAAAAAAAAGTCTGACCAAGATGGTGGAGGTTATCAGAGCTGTATCATGAAAATTTGTATGTGATTAAAATGTTTCTACACGAAGACTGGTACTTGTATTATGAATTGTGATTTATATTACACACGAACTTAGTCAGCTAGCCGACAGGCTAATCGCTAGCATGTTCGGACATTGAATTTCATTGTAAGCCTAGCCAGGCAGCTAGGCTTCTTTTGCATTTGTTTGATTACATGTTTTGTTGGCGAACATTGACGCTTGTATCAACACAGATTTCACAAGCTACTATAGCAACGATAGCTTGCTAGCAAACTACCTGCTAGCTACCTAGCTTCAACCCTCTCTGCTAGCTGCCTAGCAGCCGGTGTTCTTTTTCGCGACCACGCCCCAGAAGCAATATTTCCCTGGCTGAAATTTGCTTGGTGTTTCGCTGTGTGGAACCCTACCGTAATGGTTGGTTTTGGATGATTGGTAGCCCTTTCTCATATCTGCAACCAACCAATTGTTGTTGCTTCTTATGTTTGAATATTATTATTATTATTTGAATTATTTAACACAAAACACAATTGAATGAATTCACAACGATCCACTATGTATTTGTTCATGGTGTCAGCGTCTCAGGGCCAATTAATACGATACGATACAACTTTATTGTCAGTTTAAACTGAAATTAATTTTGCGTTCCCGAGCAGCTCTGCTCAAAAATAGAAAAATAAAAAAGTACACACAGAGTTAGACAACAATTACACACATAGTACAAAGATAAAAACACATCAACAGCCATGACAAAGAAACATGTTTCATGATATCCTCAGATCCAGATCATTATTGGCAGCACACTGATTTTGGTTTAGCAACAGGATAGACTGATGTATTTTGTGAGAGTTCGCAGCCGAGCAGTGCACTTGAAGAATACCTTCAATTCATAGTTCAATATTGGAAACTTGGGGCAATTTTAGTGTGCCCTTAACTAGAATGGAGGTGGACAAGAAAGTCTGGATATAAGGCCTTGTTTAGGTTGTGCTGAGTTTAGAAGGAACGTGTAGAGCAGAGGCTGATTATTTGTTTACAATATGTCTCAAATATTACGTGGGATTAATGTATTGACGTTTATGTTGACTTGGCACCTAGGTCGTTTTTGGCAGCTGCTGCTGTGGTCCTGCTCAACGCCCTGCTATGCCCTGCACTGCTACAACTATTACTACTAGTCATAGTTCTGTTATCTTTATTGTTACTAAAAGTGCCACGGTGCATCATGCCAACTGGTATAATTGTTATGAATTATATTTCTGCATATCTGTATCTCTGTCTCTGTGTCCCAACCGGCAGAAGCAGATGGCCAAGGGCCTGGTTCTATCTGAGGTTTCAGCATGTTTAAGGGAAGTTTTTCCTTGCCACTGTGCTTGCTTGTGGGAAATTGTTAGGTCTTTGTAAATTATATAGAGTGTTCTAGACCTATTCTATCTGTAAAGCTGCCTATACATGATAGGCGGCAAAATCGCTCTCCGGCCGTTCCATCGATTTCCTACGGGGAGAGCAGCGGAATTGCCGCTGTGCGCTGCCCTCAAAGTTCAAATTATTTAAACGTTGACCTAGTCACTTTGACCTTTCAAGGCGCAACCAATTCCAGAACGTTCCTGCGCTTTGCCTCTTTGCTCTGCGCCCTATCATGTATAGGCAGCTTTAAGTGTCCTGAGATAACTCCTGTTGTGATTTGACACTATTAATAAAATTAATACAATTGCATTGTATATGAGGTACATAGAGCACCTTCAAACGGGCTGAGCCAACTGAATGTCACTTCGTAATCCCGTTCAGTTGTTGTTTGTTGGTTTTCTCTGGTTTTCATGTCTTCTTCCTTTTGAATTCTCTTTCTCTTACTCTTTCTATCTTTGCTCTCTTGTTTCTTTCCTTACGTTGTCGCTCCCTCCCTCAGGTTCATTAGTATTGGTGTCGTAGCGCTGCTGAAATAACTCTGTCCGGAGGCGTAATGAACGACGACAGGCGGGACAGAGCTGTCAGGCAGCACACAGGGTTTATGGTGAAGCTGCGCTTTGACCTTGTGTCTGGAAAAAAGCTTGTATTTACCTCTGGGGATGACGAACAAACAAATACATCCATAAATAACTACATTTGAATTCTATTTTAATGATTATAATTATATTATAATAGTCAACTATTCATTTATATTAATGGAAAACAATAATAGTCTATGGAGATGGAAAAAAATATATGAATGTAATATTCTATATATTAATAATAATAACAGTTGTTAGTATGAATAACAACCATCACCAGTAAATCAATAAGATTTAATATAATGTCACAAAATATTATATATATATAAAGAAATTAATAAAGACATGATTTCATTTAAAGAATGGTAATATCCTATGAAGATGAAAATAAATAAATTAATAATAAAAGGAAGTTGGGTCTTTGTAAATTATAGAGCGTGGTCTAGACCTACTCTATCTGTGACATAACTGTTGTTATGATTTGATACTATAAATAAAATTGAATTGAAATTGAATTGAATAGAAACATATTTTTAACTCTTACTAATGTCTAACATCTATTTATAATTGTTATTATTACTATTAGTAGTATTGCTATCATTGTTGTTTTTGCAACAATATACAATATAATATAATATCAATTTTATTTATAGTGTCAAGTCGTATAATATCTCAGGACACTTTACAGATAGAGTAGAGACCCAACAATTCCCCCCAAGACCAATATTATATATTATGACAACAATTATATACTTTGATCTAGTCTGTGTTATTTTCTGTTTGCTCCTTCAGCTGACAGTTCTCTGTATGTAAATGTGCTAAGGTGTATCTATAACCAATCAATACTCTGATGGTCAGATACTGAAAGCGAACACAAACAAGGAAGTAGACGCACATTGTGTTTGTTGTCCTTCCTGTCTCTGCTCACGTTGTTGTTTTCTGTAATTTTGGTCTTTCTCACTCAGTCTGGGAGTCAGTGTGTGTGTGTGTGTGTGTGTGTGTGTGTGTGTGTGTGTGTGTGTGTGTGTGTGTGTGTGTGTGTGAAACAGCAGTTTTGGGCTCCACCGTGCGTGTGTGTGTGTGTGTGTGTGTGTGTGTGTGTGTGTGTGTGGATGATGTGGATCGATGGCTGTAATCCCGAGCAGATTAAAAGAGCATTAATACTGGCAACGATAACGTAAACGCTGCGGACCCAGATCTCCATTGATCTGCAGGAACTTGATCCAGACCAGTTCCTGGAAGAGACGAAGGGGGGAGGGTGGGCGGGGGGGTAAGACAGAGAGAGAGAGACATTATACAACAGGGAGAAAGAGAGAGACAAGCAGTATCTGAATGGCTCATGATGATGATAATAATAGCATATACACTGTAATGTGAAATGTTACATGCAAATGAATAACTCAGAAATTGAAAGTTATCAGTATGATCTGTAAGGAGGTTGATGTCGGACAATTTTGCAAAATCCTGAATTTCTCTCTACAAATATCTGCACATGGCAACCACGCTGCGGTTGAGGTTAGATTGTGATTACAGGTTTTTTAAAAGCGAACATTAATTTCACTATTCTCAAGTAAAAGTCATTTTTTTGTGTTGTGAAATTGGTAAAGATGTTCATTTGCTTGTGTTTTGTCGCTTTGCACCTGTACGTTGAGCTTTTAGGGCCACCGTACCAATGAGGTTATTGATGTGCAAGGCTGTATGACACATTGTTGCAAAGCATCGGCCTCTCTGCAAGCCTTGTGATATGTTGACTGGAGTTTATTAAAGAGACAAATTTGTAACATCATCTACTCTCTCATAACCATTTGCAGACCATGCTGCGTCTCTAGCAGAGCAATGATTTATAAAAGGTGGATGGTGCAATATAGCTAATACAATAGCGTCCTCTGTTTTGGACTCTCCAGCATGAATCCACGTGTTAAAGTGTAACTTAATGGAAAAGATTTGTGCTTATTTATTTCATTTCTGCGCATCTCTGCTGATTGTGGTAATTCCATTGTAATTAATTGACTTCCTTGCAACATGTTGCCTTTTTAAATTCTGTTGGGAGCAGGTTTTTCCACAGAACGTGTTGAAAGTGGCAAGATTTTGGATTTACATGTGGAAAGCTTTGTAATTATGTTTTACCTCACTCATATGAAAGTTGGATTTATTTGTTGACACCTGGATGTTTTTTTCTTTTCTTCTTGGGATGATCTTTGGGTTTCTTTATCTCACCTACACACATTGTATTTCTTTTGTTGACCTTTTGTCTTATCATTTGTACTGTTTGTGCTGACTGAGTCCAAACCAAAGCATGACCTAGAACACAAAGCACTTTTTGATGGTCAAATTGTTCTTATTTCTCTCTCTTGCTCACCTGGTGCAGATTTGGTGGTAAAAGCATTAAAAGCAGCCAGTGCGATGTGTATCAGACAGATGGGTTTGAAGGGAATCCTCCTCTATTTGATTGTGCCACATAACTGGATTCATTAAGCTCAATCTGTCTGTTATTGGATTATGTTTCATATTGGATGGATGGCATCCAATTGTAGATATTACGGCCTTTAATGGAGACAGGTTTAGTTGAACAGAGCAGGCAGAAACATGTCGGAAAAAAGAAAGAAAATAAAGAGAAAATAAAGATAGGAATGAATAATAACAGCAGATAGAACAGAAAAAGTAAAACCAAATAATAAACTATAAACATAAAAGAAATAAAACAATAAAACTGGATAGGAAGAATTGGCAAAAAAAAAAAAGAAGACTATAGGGCCAAAAGTATATGGACACTCAATCTTTTATCTCTGAGCTGCTTTTTATCTCTCAGAGCAGGAAACCGGATCATCTCGTATCGCTTGCCGCTGATCGCTTGGAGACAAACACAGCGGTGAGCGGTTTGCCAGGATGTCCGTATATATCACTGCCCAACCTCTCTTTTGATCAATCACCGATTACAATACAATCTATTGATCAGAGAATATTATCTTTTTGCCTGTGTTTGTTCTCTGTTGGAGATGTGTGCTGCGAGTCCGAGCTGCAATGGCCCTCAGGCTGCCAAAAACATTACTGATAAGAAAAGGTACTGAGAGGCCGGTTAACTCATCATCTATTAGTCAGTGTCAGTGTGTGTGTGTGTGTGTGTGTGTTTGATGTCCAAACAGAGCTTTCCTCTGACTTATCCTCACTGTCAACATTTAGCAGGTTAAAGTTTAGTGAATGTTTTCCCTGAAGAAGAGAAATTCACTTTCAACACCAAACTTTTATTGTACTTTCATTTTTTTTAACCTTATTGAAATTTTCGTTGTTGCTGCGTTTCACTTTTATTTCTATTTGGGACAACCACATTGGAGTTTTGGCACTATAGTTCCCAAAAATGCTTTGTTTGATGAAAACAGGAAGTATAATTTTGCCATGGAGTCAGAGGCTGGTTCTGAAATGACTGCCTATTTGCTACACTGTTTTTTTTACATTACACATTTTTACCCTGCATTTTTACCATTGTATTTAAACCTGCAATAACTGATATGTTGTCTGCATGAAGGCAGCAGAAATGAGCTATGGACACAACACTAACATGTCATCACTTTATGAGTTGAACCTATTAGCAAACACTTGCACATAGCCTACACATTCCAGGAGAGATGGAGCAACATTAGCATTTCTTTGGAGACGTGTTTGTGTCAACCTGATAAATGTAATTCTAATATTCACTGTTTTTGCTCTGTTTTTGGTCTCTACCAACTACTGAGGGAAATATCTGGCTCTTTAGCTGCTAAATGCTCCACTATGTCTCTAACTATGTCTGTCTGCTGTTTGGTGCTGAGCAGGAAGTGTACAGTGGGTTTTTAGAGATTGTTTGCTGAAAACTGCTGTAGCCAAAAACAATGCTGATGAGAGCGGTGAGAGTGAACTAACACCGTATAGTTGCAGGCCAGAAAACCAAAACAATAAGCTGAAAGACGCAAAAAGCTCCATAGAGCTGAGGGGAGCTGCAGAGTTGGGTGCTAACATTTCTGTGGGGTTGTAACTATGAGCAACCCCCTTTACGTACAAGAAATCATGCGATCCATTGTTAATCTAACAAGAAAATTATTGTAGGAGCTTTAAGTGTCCCAGTTCAAGGTGTAAATGTACTGTATATTGCCCTGAACATTTCCCACAATAGCTTGGAAAAATGGCTTGGACACTAGAGCTATGATTGGGCCCAAATAATCAGGGCAGACCCTACATGAACCCGCATAGTTTCTGTCCAATAAAAGTTATAATCAAAGTATTCATATTGTTGGGCATTCCCTCTCAAAATAATAAAAACAACAGAGAGGATTTCTAGTCTCTCCCTGTTTAGTCAGCCAGTCAACTTGAGCTCATGTTAGCTTTGTAGAGATCGTAGGCTTTCCCAAACTGATTAAATACCACACATATAAACACAAAACTGCTTTGCTAGCTCTATCGTGTTGTAACTAAGATATACATTTTTTTAACGGATAGATTTAGCTTCTATACGTCAACCATCTTTAAGCAACAGAGACATTTCCTGGTCCCTGTTTAGTCAGCCAGTTAATGAAGCTAATGTTAGCTTTGTAGAGATTGTGGGATTTCCCAAACTGAATATATACCGCAAATATAAAAATGAAACTACTTTGCTAGCTCAATCTTGTTATAACTAAGATATCTGCTGAAAAAAATATTTTTCTTATCAACAGATTTAGCTCCTGTACGTTTGCGAACTTCACATATTTTTAACATAGCGCTGCGTCACCAGTACAGCTGATGTTAGCCAAACATTTCCAATAACAGTTATCTCCAGAGCGTTGTAAAAATTGAGTTGTCAACTAGGTCTGAGCAATATATCGTTAGGTCTGGGCAATATATCGAAATTGATATGTGAGGCTAGACGCCGTCTTATATTTTGCGTATCGTGATATCGCAATATGACAAAGTCTTGTCTTTCCTGAATTTAAAGACTACATTACAGTATAAAGTGATGTAATTTTCTAAACGTAACCACTGACTGTTCTATCTGTTCTATTTTTCCCTTTACCCACTTATTCATTATATCCACATTATTAATGATAATTTATCTAATATCTCATTGCGTAAATATTTCGTGAAAGCACCAAGAGCAAATATTACAATATCGCTGCCATATCGATATATTTGATCAAATATATTGTGATATTTGATTTGCTCCATATCACCCAACTCTACGTTCAACCCAATAAATCACTTTATATAAATTTGTTGGACAGTTTCTGTGTGTTCCTCTGTGGTTCCTAATTTACTTTCATGAATACAAATGTTTCAAAAACAGTTTTTGATTACACTACGTAATGTTGACATGGAAATAACAGAGTAATATTTTAAGTGATGGAAGCATGGTGTGCTCAAATGGCTCTGGGTGTGCTGTCATGCTGATTTGAGCACGTTCTAAATGTCTAGTTGACCAATCAGATTGCCTAGTTGGATCTACTCTAGTACTCTAAGTAATATACTTTTTGCAAGAAATCCCGCAATGCAATGCTGCAATGTGTTGCATCTGTGTTTATACTGTGTTTATACTGTATGTGGAGTTTCACATATGCTTATTTGTAAGGAGATACTTCTGAGGTGTCACAGGATCATTAAAGGGATGAGAAAGAAAATATTTTTTGTTACACAAAATGTACCTTGATTTTCTTTTGGCAGTTTTCTTTTAGTATTTTGGATAGTGTTACATCTTTGGGCCTCTCAAATCCTTAAGATGAAAGGAAAGGAAGGGAAAATCTTTTTTGGTCGGACTGCTGACAACTCACGTCCACAATAAATTGAATTTTAGAGGCCACAAGCCAAAAAGGTCAGGCGCCACAGTTCCGAGAGCTTGATCAAGGTATTCTCCCAGTCCAGTTCATACATGAATGCAACAGACATCATCAAATTGGAGAGAAAGATCAAATAATGTGTCAAACTGTTGACAATGGTGTCGATTAACAAATAAGAGCGTCACAACTCGGTGAAGCTCTTTTTGTTTAGCAACCTTACAAATTGCTTAATAGCAGATTAAAGATTATAAGAGAGCTGAATGAGATAAAATGAAAAACGAGAGAAATCACAGCGAGGGAGAGAGAGAGAGGGGGGGGTGGGTGACATCAAACCCCTCTGAGGCCATTTTCTCATCAGCTCAATGACATCACTGAGCCACCAGAAGCTCTGATTGGTCACCCCGTTTCTTCTGGTAAACAACTGAAGATACATTACAGTGTGCGTGTGCGTGTGCGTGTGCGTGTGTGCGTGTGTACGTGTGTGTGTGTGTGTGTGTGTGTGTGTGTGTGTGTGTGTGTAAGCGGTCAGAGAGACCTTTGTCCAGTGATGTCACCACAGACTGTGTGGACATACAGATTAAACACTGATAAACCATCTCTCAGGACACACACACACACACACACACACACTAAAATGTTCTCTCTATCTCTCTCTCTTTGTTCCTCGATACAATCAGTCATAAAAACAGATATTTGAGCCAAATGCTAACTTTCGTATGTTACGTAACGTATGTAACATGCTCACAATGACAAAACTAACATGCTGATGCTTAGCAAGTAGAATGTTTTCACCATCTTACTATAGTATGTTACGTACTACAGTACTATAGAACATAAAGTAAATCTAAGGCTAATGGGAATGTCATTAGTTCCGCAGGTATTTGGTTATAAGTTTGTCATTAGGGAAACATGAATGACTTTCATAGAAATCCATCCAATACTTTTTGAGACATTATACTAAAACCAAAAATGGTTTAGGTTTAACTTTGGACAGGAATTTAACACCATTTTGTAACATTGTGGAGGCTAAACAATGAATTGGTTAATTTAACAAACAAAAACTAATCAATATGAAGCTAAACATCAGTGCTGCCTTATTGCTCAGCTGATAGAGAAACATTCCAATACTGTTTTGTTGAATGATAAATATTCTAGAAGATTTTATTCATGCTTTCAGTTATGAGTGTGAGAGAGAAACAGAGACAGAGAGAGTGTCTTTAGTCTGTTGCTTCATTTCCGGTTATCGTCTCAACATGGAAAGAGGGAAAGCATCTTGGTGCATTAAGCACAACCAACCACACACACACACACACACACACACACACACACATACAATGTTATGTATCTCTATAGACATCTGTTTGTGTGAGTTTAAGTGCCGAGATATGACGCAGATGCATCAAGTGTGTTTGTCAGGCTCCCGTGCTGAGCTTAGCATCTCTTGAAGTCTGCAGACTGTAATATACTGCAATATTCCTACTACTAGGAAGAGTATTGCTTTTTACAACCATGTTTTCATAGTTTGGGCCATCATTTCTCTCAGTTACTCACATGGAGTATGGAGTGAGAGTCACTCACATGTACAATAAAAATGTGGATACAGTGTTCGAGGTGAAGCCTTGTTCATTCCCATAAGAGTTGCTCAGCGGCGCATTACGCCCAAAAAGTTCAACTTTCGCGTATAAAATTACCCGGGTGATCAGCACTGCTTTCACACTATGGTGCCCATAGAGCAGGCACACTAAAGACCTCAGCCAGCCAAGCTGACTACTTCTTTGCCTGCTTAAATAATTTAATTGTGCGGCTCTTCTAGACTTTCCAAATTTTATCGGACCGAATAAATCAAATTTTGATAGTGAAACGAATCATTTAGCAGGGGTTGTGACGCTCCAAAAAAATTATTCACTGATTTACGGAAGTCTCTTTTGCCATGTACTGTAAGTCACGTGATGGATACGGAAGTTGTAATTCCACTGTTTGGCCGCTATGTTAAATTGGCTTCAAAGCCTGGTGCACTTCTGGGGGTCTAGTCACTCACTCTTGGTTAATGGCATTTCTTTAAACCAATCACAATCGTCTTGGGCGGCGCTAAGCTCCGCACGGAGCCACTGTAAAATAGCCTCGGGAAGAAACCTGTTTTGGTAGAACGTGTAAGTTCAAAAGTTGATTTAGTCGTGCGACAGAAAACTCAGATTGGACAGATAGTCTAGCTAGCTGTCTGGATTTACCCTGCAGAGATCTGAGGAGCAGTTAACCATAGTCACACATCCGGCGGAATTTCCTAAATGGCTGATATGAATTATAAATTATATTTACATGACTGAGACCTCTCTGCTTATTGTCCCACACAACAATTTATTGGTCAGAAGAAGGACATCCCATTAAGGAAGTAATGATACCATTTCTTGGGACATTTAAAGAATGTAACACTGCATACATAGCATCCATTATGAAACCAATTTAATTTACCGTAAAACTCCAATAATTCACCCATTAATGATGTTGTAATTATTATTGGATTATATGCATGATTTAAAATCATGAGTAAAACCCGAACACCCTTAAAACTGACCAAATAACATGAAAAAGACCCCTAATGTATACCATAAGAGAGCCTCAAGTTTTTTATTTAATGAAGTTGAAAATTCAGGGAATGGTCTATAAGGTTTAAAACCTTCTTAACTGTGCAGATAATCTACTTAAACCCATTTTAATATATGCTAATCCATTAGATTAATTGAATTTGCAATGGAATTGCAAAATCAAGAGGTAAATGTATGTTATATAGTAAATTTTAGGGGTGCATGATTCAGAAAATGTCACGAACGATTCTCGATTAAAAAAACGATTCACAGTATGTAAATGTTGTTATTTTTGCCATGTGATTGTGATGTGATAGACATACAATAAAAAAATTTTTTTTTAAATGAATCGATTATTGGAATTCTATGAATTGATTTTGAATCGGTAGAGCTTGAATCGCGATTCGAATGTGAATCGATTTTTTTGCGCCCCCCTATCAAATATGAAGTGTTTCTTTACAAAACTTAAAGTAAATACATGCAGAAAACACATTCAAATCTATGTTGGATCCATTACTGTACCCAAAATATGGGGTAAGCCTATTAATATGTAGATTAAATTCTACTTAATTTGTTATGTAGTTAAGGGATTTTGAAGTTTTGGGAGGTTTTGGCTTTTTACTTAATTTAATGAATTAAAGGTGGTCTCTAAATTTTATTTTTCTGTAATGTAAATTATTTAAATTGAACTTCTGGGGAGATGCTTTACACCAACGGAACATCACTGATCATGCCGTGAAAATGATAGATTACTGTTCAAAAGGAACTGAGGCAGTAGGCAGAATTAAATGACAGTTAACAGTCGCGATTATTTGGGGGCGACGTCACGGGTGCCATCGCAACGACATCAGACACATTAACAATGTAACCATGCCACAGCTGATGAAGGATTTCATCAAAACATCGCTCAGCTCTGTCGTCTCATGACGGAGTGTCGAAGCATCTAAACGTGGCGCCACACACGAGCAGTGAAGTGTATGGTGAAGGGCGACTTTACTACTTACCCTGCACTTATATGCCCTCTGTGTAATGGATACCAAGGCTTAAGTGGTAATGGTGCAACAACAACAAAAAGATACAGAGAGAGAAGGAGGAGGAGCAGAGACATGGAGAGAGGAAAGAGAGAGAGAGAGACAGAAAGGTAGGAGGGGCAGGAAGATGAGGGAGACAGAGGCAAGAAGACAGGAAGGGAGAAAAGAGAAGCGAGAAGAAAGAGTTAGGGAAGAAGACAGGAAAGGAAAGACAATGAAGAGAGTTAAAGAGAGATAGTGGAGACAAAAGAGAGACCATGAAAGAGACACGAGTGCAAAAAATGCAAAACAGATGACAGACGAGCTGAAAAAAGAAAGGGATGATAGAGGACAAAGACGAAGGAAGACGGCTAGGGAAAAGAGAGTGATGGAGAAAAAAGTGATGAAACAGAAAAGGAAAGGCAAAACAGCGATAAAACACTAAATGACACAAAGAAAGTCAGAGACACAGAGAGAGACATAAGAGACTGTAGATAAAGAGCGATAGAGCTCTCCAGCTGATGGCTGCCCTCTGTGCTATAAATCCTTTATTCTTACAGAATGAAGCCGGTCTGTCTGAGTCTGTAGAGTCCTGACAGACATCTATGGTTTATATTCAGCTATATTGATCCCCAAACTCTATGCTCTCTCTCTCTTTTCTTTCAAGTCTCAAGATCCCTCTTTTACCTCTATTTATGAGTGCATATTTAGCTAAGCATTTTAGCGTCTAATATTTAGCGTTTATATTGCAATGACGAAACCAGTGTCCACAATGAAGCATATTGGACATACACGGTCCAGCCATACACTAGGTTTTGACCGAGTCTTGTTTTAATGCTGATGTTACTGCTGCTTGTTGATGGTTTGGGACACTCACAGTTAATCTCTCGCTACCTGCCCTTTCTCACTGGAATTCTCAGTGTGGCGCATGGCGGAAACAACGGGTGTTTTAATTCAGGCCAACAATGTACATTGTGTCACTTTTTTTGTACGTACCTCCTCCCTTGTTGTTATATATTGCAATGTGGGAAATTGTGTCCATCAGCAACAGGAAACATGCATGCACTGTGGAGCCTGAGGCCGTCATGGTAAAGCTGCTAGGCTGTGATCTATCTTTGTGGTGAGGATCTCTAATGACTCTGCTGAGCTCCTCTCTCTCTCTCTCTCTCTCTCTCTCTCTCTCTCTGTAAAATGAAACCAAAGCTTGTTGGCTCACTCACTTCCTGTTTTTAAACTTTTATTTATAATAAACAAAATGTTTGACATAAAAGTGAATAATTAAAGGAATCTTAAGTAAATAACATATAACTCTAAATCGAGGACCCTCTGTGTGTATGTGTGTATGTTAAATATCTCGAGAACCGTTTACCGATCTACTACCAATGAACTTAGGGTTTACAATTTAGAGCAGTTTGGACAGCGTTGGATATTGGATATTAATGAACTGTAAATAAAACTAAACAACAGCACAATAAAGGTTGAGGAGAAAAAAAAACACTGTCATGACGCTGACTCTTCCGTGTCTACCCTTCACAATAAAAGCCCAGCTTAAATTCACTCAGAGCATTTCATTAAAAGGAAACCAGAATTTTTTTTTGCCAACACTAGATATCAAACAAAAGCCATACACTATATTGTAGCAAGTTGTAAATTCACCACTTCTAAGAAGACGTCAGAAGACAACGTTATCTCTGAGCTGACTGGGCAAAGAGAGCTGTCTTCCTTTGTCTTTCACTAGGTTGTGTAAGTGTACTAACTTATAACACTAATAACATTCCCACCGGCAAAATACCTCTGCTAATTAAATCTATATTTTAATGCTTCTTTATAACTGTCAAGCCACTAAGCCCGTTTGGAAATTAATACCTCTGCTGAAGTGTTAAAATACCTTAACGACAATAATGACGAGACGAGACAGCACCGCCGTTGTTAAATGCTGACTGTGGCCTGACATGGGCGTAAATCTCATCTAACTGTTGGGGGGAGAGAATAAACATAACATTTCTCAAGAGCAATTTTCAAAGGGGACACAAACAATACAGCCAAAAGTATACAGTTGTAGAGGATATGTGTAATTGTGGAACTCCAGTAAGTAGGCTGACATGGCTTTTTTATCCACTTCAAACTGAAATGAAGTGATTCTTTTCAGTTATACGGATGATGCTGAACTGAAAACTGAACCCCTAAGCAAAAAAGCTAGCTAACTAGCCAGCCGGCTCATTTTCTGTAACCAGTGAGATCATGTTGGGTGGAATTAGCAAGTTAGCTAACTAACTATCCAAGAAGCCATTAAACAAGCTACCAAACAAGCTAGGTAACGTTATATTCGCTAACGTAGAGGATTCATGGAAAAATCATTGTTTTTTTTAAAAGACTACTTTATAATAAATTAAAATGACACAGTATGGCGCTGCTCCCACCGAACGGACTTGTGTGTGTTAGAGGATGGATACCCGAACCGAGCCCGTCGGGACCGTCGGGACCGCTGGGACCGTTGGGACCCGACGGGCCGGGCCGGGTTCGGACAGATATTTAGAAATTACGTTTGGGTTCGGGTTGGGCTCGGTCAGAAAAATCTCTACTAGTACTATAGTATTAGAGTATAGTACTATACTCTAGTGTGTGTAGCAGGTAGTGGACCAAACCATCATGAGGCAAGGAAGGGGGGGCTCAAGATGTTTTTAAGCTACGTTTGTATTGTTTTACATATATTACATTATTTACAATGGACAGTATGTTTTTTAATAATTTTTTAGGGGTTGACAACCTTCAGATGGGGTGGGTTCTGACCCCCCCCGACTCCCCCGCGATTTCCGCCTATGTGCGATATCAACATGAAATATTTCTTTGGCATGTTTAGGCCTTTATTGTTGACAGGACAGCTTAGACATGAAAGAGGACAGAGAGGGGGAATTACATGCAGCAAAGGGCCGCAGGTCGGAACCAAACCCGCAGCGGCTGCATCGAGGACTGAGCCTCTGTATATGGGCGCACGCTCCACCAGGTGAGCTACCCGGGTGCCCCAAAATGTAATATTTATTTCTTTCTTTTCATTCAGTGTTTAACTAAAGTAAACTTGATGTCACGTGAGGGAGATTCTTGTTCTCTTCCTGTTTCCTTTCTTCTATCTTTCTTCCCTCATTTTTCTCCTCTACTCTATATTGCTATTTTCTCCTAACTTCTTTGTCATCTCCACACTCCTCATGATTTTAATTTTCTTTTCTGCTATCCATCTTTCCCTCTCTATTTCGACGTAACCTCTCTCCTCTGTTTTCTCTGTTTCTCCTTGTTCACTTGAAATGGCTGCTTCAATAAACATCACCTTGATGTTCCTATTGACATTTAGCAGCCCTTGACTCTAAAAACCTCGGTATAATGCACTGATGTGTTTGCTGTGAGTGTTACCAGCTCTTGAGACTCAGCACTTGACTCAACCCCATTCAAGTGAATATATAAAAAGGCTTTAAGGTGGAGTACTGCATGCAAAACAGCTAGCCTGGTTATTTCAAGTTTCAGAAATACACCTTTCAACACCGCTAAAGCTCAGTAATTAACACGCAATATAGGAACCGTTTATCCTGTTGGTGGGCACCCAGTTCTTCTGTGCAGCATCTCCAGCTACAACACAGGTTGTCAGATGCAGTCGGTGAACACAGTTTTTTTTTTTTCCTCTGTACAGTCAAGATGGTACCAAATCTGGTAACCTCGCTGCGACGAGAAGACTGCACAGTCACTGGGGTCAGCTGTTGTTTAACAAGAAATAGTTTCAGCACGTAACTCAAAGGAAACCACAAACTGTTGTTTTTACTTTTGTGTGCGCGATCACGGAAGGCTTGTATTTTGTGTTGTTGACAGTGTTGTTGTCATTACTTGGAATTCCTACTACTATGCACTATAGCTTTAAGATAAGAAAGTGACAATAATGATTACTAAGATGACTAAAATCATGATAAGCATTGTGCTGAAGATGCTCATTATGTGAATTTGGATACGGTTGCAATGGTTATACAGATGATGATTTAACAATGGCTATTAGTTGTTATAAAGCAAGCGTATAATAAAAGAGACAAGGGAGGCCTTCTGTGACAGCTGACTCACACAGAGAGAGAAAAAAGAAAGGGAAGGCAATAGATTCTCCGTATTTTCTGCTGATCTCGGTTGCAGTTAGAGACGCATTTAGCAACACACTGATGTCTCTGAGAGAGACTGAGAGAGCTGATGAAAGACAGAGGAACCCTGCTTTATTGATCCTATTGATTCAACGCTTACCTTTAAAGAATAGCCATCCCTCCCCCCCTCCTTCCTCTAAAACCGGTAAACCCCTTTTGAATAATATAATTGTGTATTTGATCCTCACTGTAACCTCTACCAGAGGGGGAAAAAAGTCTGATTGAATCGCTCAAGCATGCTCTTTCTCCATTGACGGTACGCTGCTGTTGTGTGTGGGTGGGTGATTTTGATTGCTCCCTTTTTACACGTAAATGTGTCTGCACTTTTTTTTTTTTTTTTTTAAGTCTGGGGCGAACTGCTGCTGAGCTGCTTTTCATCGAGCTACAGTAAGCAGAAAAGGGAGATCCAGAGAGAGGGAAAGGTGTACATAAGAAATTTATTTACAATATTTGAAGTAGTATTTCATTCATTATTTACTTGTTGACCTAATGAACCTATATGCTTTCCCATATTTTAAATCTTCATTCATGCCAACTGCAAGTTAGAAATTATCCAGCAAAATGCTTTACACACAGTTTGTGAACAATACAAATTGACCTAAGTTGATGTTTTGTCATTCAGTGCACTGTCGGATATTATAAAATAATAAGCAGTCATGTTCCAATAAAGTCATTACATTACATTTACATAAAAGACACCATATATCTAAATTATAAAGAGACATCACTGAAACACACAGATGAAGCCAGCAATGTTACGTATGCCATGTCTAAAAGGGGAATTGTTACATTTCTAAGTGAGCATTGATTTGGTGATTTCGAGATCAGTTAAAACTGGGCTTAATTTGGTTGAAAAGTCAAAGTTTTCTGGGTTTTTGTCTTTCTTTGGATGTCCAAGTTTAGAGCCGAGTATGGTTTGAAATGTTTTTGACACTAGTGCTGATACAATACCTGGGTTTAAACAAATGTCAAGAGAATACAACAGCTTTTCAATTCAATTCAAGTCAACTTTATTGTCATTGCCACAATGTGCAGGCACATATGCAACGAAATTTAGGTCGCCACGCTCCAACAAACAGTGCACATACACAGCAAGATTAAAAGACACATTTCAACAACATAGACATTATTTACAGGCTCAGATGATAGACGATAGTACTTGTGCAATGGCATAGTAAAAATACGTGCAAATAGCATATTTAAAGTGCAATGGTGTAGTGTTGAAGTGCTTGTGCAAATGACATAACATGCAAATGACATAACATAGTGTAGTAGGAGAAGGGGGGGCTAAGTAAAGTTCAGCTGATGGTCTGGTTCAGAACAGTGACTGCGTGGGGAAAGAAACAGTTTCTGTGCCTGGTAGTTTGGGCTTTGAGGCACCTATAGCGCCTCCCTGTAGGCTGTTTTCAACAAAAGAAGCTGTTGTCTAATACATATATAATAGTACAAAATGCATTTAATTAAATGAATGTGACCAGACACTAAATGCCAACGTTCAGTCCTTGAGAGTTTTTGTGTATGGCTATCGGGAGCAATGCAAAATGAAATGTGGGATAGCTACGGTCACTCAGAACTGTAGATTTTTGTGTTTAATATCTAAGCATGAAATATGCATGTAAATAATATTGAAAATAAAACCCTGTATACTCTTTTCTGTCAGGTGGAAGTACCTCCAGTTACTCACAGCTACCAGAGCTTCATGATGATCAACACAAGTCCAGTCAGGAAATGCCAGGTGCAAAACAAACACTACAAAAGTGCACAAAAAAAATCATAGACACTGTTTTGTATGTATTTTTGTATGTATATATATATATATATATATGCACAAAAAAACATTCATTTCTCAAACAAATGTAGCCCAGTTTTAACCTAGAAAATAACCAAATCATTATTATTGTTATTATAATTGTTTTTATCCACTATATTAGTAAAATACTTCTTAAAACATTTGTATGACATGAGTTTTGTGAATATTCCATATGTCTCTTCCGGTTTTACAATTCCACTCCATTTCATGCTTTTATCTAATTTTAACCTTTTGTCCTACTTGTGTTTTGTGATTATTTTATTTTAGTATTGTTCTTATCATATTATTATTATTATTATTATTATTATTATTATGGTGAAGACAGGATTTTCTCATTATTAGAACTGAAGTAGTACATCGGACAAAACGTCAAAGTACTTTGTAGTAAAAAAAGTACTAATACAGTGGATGGATTGTTTTGGCCCTACCTGGATTACTGATACTCATAACAAATATGTTATTACTAGGCGAGTAGAAAAACATAGTATTAGAAGTTGTACAAAGACCATGATAGTAAAAGAGTTGTAGTAAACAGCAGGAGCAAAAACAGCCTGTTTCATCATACCAGGTGTAGTAGGGGTAATTATAGTAGTAGTAAAAGTAGTAGTGAAAACAAAATTGTCTTTCCTTGTTTAAATAATGGTTTACACAGTTACAGTGGAAATATTAGAGTTTCTGAGAGAAAAAGAGGTTGACATTTGTGATAACCGTCATTAACAGATCAGCTGGATAAAAACACACTTCAGCTCACAGTCAGATGTGTTATCGCAAAGATCACTCAGTAATTAGCCAGGTCCAACATTTCTAGTTTTTAGGTGTATTCAAAACCATTAATGATGGCTGCATTCCACTTAGGAGAGGCCCTGGTATTGTGCATGCTGACTCACTGAAATGGCTTACTGGGACACTTGATGGAATTGAGCCATCATTAAGGTTATCAGTTTCTGCTGTGCTTTTCATACTATGACAAGTCAAAATGTCTGCTGTGAAAAAGGTCCATGGTCTTGCATTGCCAGATCTCCACAGCGGTTTTTGTGTGTGTGTGTGTGTGTGTGTGTGTGTGTGTGTGTGTGTGTGTGTGTGTGTGTGTGTGTGTGTGTGTGTGTGTGTGTGTGTGTGTTTAGACTTTAAATAAACAAGAACAAAACACAGTCTTGTCACACAGTTTTGTGCTGTTCTTCTATGTACTATAATATGTCCCATCTATACGTTTATACATCTATATATATAAATATTAATAGTAAGTTGAACAGCACTTTTAAGTTCTGTAATAATAACAATCTTAAAGCTCTAAAATTAGATTAAGTCTATAAAATAGGTGTAACCGAAACAGGTTCAAAATAAATGGCGCTGCCAGCAAAGCATGTGCATTACATGAAATGGGGTTCATACCGTTCATTTAAAAGACCAGGCAGGTTCTGATGCAGTTAATATTAATATCATTATTATGTATTATACACAGTAACAACAGTATTATTTCCATTTGTTTATGTCTTTCATTTACAATTTGTTGTCATTTTACTGGTGATGATTCAAAGCAGACGTCTCTTTCGCTCTCTGTCTGTGTGACACACACACACACACACGCACGCAAGCACGCACGCACGCACACAAGCACGCACGCACACACACACACATAATATATGTTTAAAACCCAGTGTGTTTGTGGCTCCTCATATTCAGAGATCAATAGTACCACCTGGCAGTGACTAACTGCATTACCACTCCAGACAATAGGGAGGATTAACATGAGTTCCTTATAACATTTCACCTATTTACAGGGACATTGGGATATTTACATTTGAGTCATTCCATCCAGCAACTAGCACACAATGCTAAACTAAACCCTAAACAAAATAATGTAAGAACAATACAAATTCAAAGCAGGTCATGTATACACTGTACTCAGAGTACAAGTCATGTTTTGGTAAAAGTTCCCCCCAAAACTAGGCCTATATATTTTAGTACCTCTTCACTCCCACAGTGTTTTAGGCTTTACAAATTCATGTTGTACAAACAAGCTGCCAGGAAGCCCACATAACTTTAATTTAGATTCTAGTGGAGATCCCAATGTCTCTGAAGATACCAAATACTGTATGTCAGGCTGAATGTGTCTAAAATGATGCACAAGACATGTAGAATATTTCCATGTTTTGAAATGGTGACACATGGTGGCTGTGGTTTGAATGTTTCACTCAGTGTAAACATCATATACTGTATGTGTATTCATCATGAAAGCTCTAAAGCTACAGAACCATTTACCATGAGAGCAGCAGATCTTTCATTTGCATCTGTCAGCAGGTCGCTAAACGCTGAGAGGAGACGGGAGGAGAGGTGTGTGTGTGTGTGTGTGTGTGTGTGTGTGTGTGTGTTTACAGCAAGGACAGTTTCATCTTATGTGATAGTTGTGTTACTGAATTGAGTTCTTAACCTGATTCGTACTGATCAGCCGGGCTCTGACCGGTGCATACTTAATTGACTTCAGCTACAGAATGGCAGTAAAAATTATAAAAACGGAAGACCACATTTAAAATGTAAAACATTGCCATGAATGACATCACAATGATGTGGATAGCATCTGAGTGTACTGGCAAACAAGTATTAGGCTACTAGGGCTGTCACTTAAAAAAAAAAAAAAAAAAAGGGCTAGCACAGAATTTGGTAAAATTCATTAGAATGCAACCCACATAGCCTAATCCTTATCTCTGTCTTTTTCATAGAGGACATCTGGACATTTCAGGAAAAGCACGTGTAAATATTGAGCCCTTAAAGAGTAATTTTGGACCTTATTTCCCCATGCATTGGTGCCTAAGTGACTAATGTAAACAAAAATCTTTGAAAATTGGTCGATTATTGAGCGTGAGCGCTGTAATCGGCTGTTTCAGCCGTTACTGTTTATTTAAATGGAGTCTGGTTGGTTTAGCGATTTCAGGGATGTTTCATGTTAAACAAAAAGGATCTTACTCTTTAACAAAAAGGTCCATCTCTGAAAGCATCCTTTCCATAATGTTGTCAGACACTTAGAATAATAATCTGAGCCGTGTCAGTGGTAAAACAAGCACTTTTAGTTGACGGAAATAAAAGGTGCGCATTTGCCCATTATTGTTACATTGTAGCTTGTTTCGCAGCGGTCTTGCTTAAGACTGGACCAATTTCAAAGATTGTTGTTCCAATCAGTCACTTAGACACAAGTGACTGGAAAATAGGGTCCAGGTTAAAAAAAAAACCAAGGTTACCCTTTACATTTTAACACTCTTGTGCTGAAGATGATGCCGAATACACTTTATTATAATGTTACATCAAATGTCACTTAATTAAGAGCATCAGTGTTCATGATAAAAGTAGAAGACTTAAAATGAACGAAAACCTTTATAAAAATATTCCTGCTGCAGTGGGGAGGAATCACTCTTCTGAAAAGAGAGAAAGACAATGCATACAGTGTACTGTATAATATGTTGAGACAGACAGACAGACAGACAGACAGACAGACAGACGGAGACAGTGCAAACAGATGTGCTTCTAGTCTTGCATTGCCAGACCTTCCTCCACAGTGCTGCGGAGGAGGGTCTGGCTAGTTCACACAGCATTCCGGTATGGGAGAAAAATCAGATTGGACAGATAGTCTAGCTAGCTGTCTGGATTTACCCTGCAGAGATCTGAGGAGCAGTTAACCATAGTCCTCAGAAATCCACCAGAGTTTAGAAATTACAACACAAAGAACACAGAAGGTAACGGACATCTGGGCGAAATGAGGGACATTCGGTGGAATTTCTGGCGGCACCTGAACAATCCCTGAAATGAAACATCATCAATATAGACTAATGTGCTTCTAAAACACTAAGGGATACGTTTTAGATGTTATTACACTCAAACAGATTTTTTAGAGACAGGACACATTTTGATGGAGATAAACGAACAGTGAAAGAAATTGATCATTTTCAGACCACAGGGTTTCTCCTCCTCCACCTGCTCAGCATAGAGGAAGAAGAAGCCTGATATGGCCAAAAAGAGCTGGACTGAAAAAACTAGACTGAAATATTAGGGCACTTTCACACCTGCTGTGTGGTTCAATTGGTCCAGACCATGGGTACATTGTTGCTTTTCAGTTGTGGTGTGGTTTGACAGGCGACTCATTGATTGGACAGTTTTGGTGATGTCACCAGGCATCATCAGGGCTACATGAGCCCACAGGGGGGTAATTGACAGCAATTTATCTTCACTGGCATCACAAAGAGCTCACCAAGAAACAACTGATTATTAAAATAAATAGTTTGGACTGCAGCTGTATCATAAATAATGACAAACAAAGCAGGATGAAAAAGATTTATCTGTAATATTATGGGGGGATAGTGTGGGTCAATGCGTTTTACTCCCTTTTTTGGGGGCTTTTTCCATCTTTATTTGATAGGACAGCTAGGTGAGAAAGGGGAGAGAGAGGGGGAAGACATACAAGAAATTGTCACAGATCAGATTTGAACCCTGGACCTCTGTGTTGAGGCATAAACCTCTCAGTATATGTGCGCCTGCTCTACCCACTGATCCAACCCGGCCACGTTTCACTCCCTTTTTAATGAGGAACTGCTAAAATACAAAACACACCTGTGTTTCTTACTCGTTTGCGGGGGATTTTTTTCCTTTGCTGAAAGCAGAGAGATGACCGGAAACAAAGAAAGAGAAATGGGGAACAACGTGAAAACAAAGCTAGATGTAAAACAGGTTCATGGTCTGAACCTTAACTCCTATAGGACCAGGGCGCCCCTCTTTCTGATGGGCGTAATAGTAGTAGTTCTTTTTAAAATCACACCACACAAACCGCACCAGAGTTAGTTTGGAGGTGGAACTGGACCCACACTTTTAGGCAGTCTCGGTCTGGTTGTTTAGTCCAGTTTGATTGACAATGAACACAATGAACCAAATCAAACAGGAAAATGCACCAGTTTGTTCGAAATGAACCAAACTGGTTAAAGGACAATTCCGGGGCAAAAGTTTAATAACAGCTGTGTACCCACTCGATCGTTCTCTGGGACATGTTTTCATGCTAATCGAATGTGTTTGTAGCTTGAAACAAGCTAGCGCGGACCGCTGATTAGCTTAAGAAAGACAGTAGCTCCCAAGACGGTATACGAGAACGCAACTGTCTTTATAATCTATCTTTTTAATAAACTGTCTGTACACTAACAAAGTTCTCAACGCTTCGGTTAACATTTAGGGACACTCATTATGCTACCGTTGAAGTGGTGATATTTTGAGTCTTTTTAGTGGTATAAATAGCGATTTTTTTTTTTACTTTCCCTGTGCCCCTAATACTAGCATTGAAAGCTAATCAGCGGTCTGCGCTAGCTTGTTTCAAGCTACAAACACATTCAATTAGCATGAAAACATGTCCCAGAGAGCGATCGAGTGGGTACACATCTGTTATTAACCCCTAGGTTCGTTTTGCGCCTGAATTGTCCTTTAAGAGATTACAAGCTAAATAACCAGGGTGGGATTTTCCTGGGGGGGATGCATGGGATTTCCCCCTTTATGGTCTTCATATCCCTGCCTCTGACACAATGTATCTCCCCCCTCCAAAGTGATCAATGCTACTTCACCAATAGACCATATATTATACTAAAATAGAAGTATTTTAAACTAAGTAAAGCGCTGTAATCTATAGTGTGATAGAACGATAAAATCTGAGCGGCAATTGCTGGTTGTGTTTAGCCGCAACAGAGCTCCGGGCTACCAGCTGCTCCGGGCTACTAGCAGCGGTTGTTTAGCCTCTAATAGGTGACTGTGAGCCGGGTACAGGCACCGCTAGATGACGGTGCTTTCAGGGGCCGTGGTAGTGGAGTTTAGCCAGAAAAAGTGAGCGTCATGCGGCGATGACGGTTAAGTTTAGGCACCAAAACAAGTAGTTAAGTTTAGGAAATAGATCGTGGTTTGGATTAAGACATTCCCGAGGAACGAACGAACATTTCCTGGGTGAAAGTATTTTGTTTTGATCGCATAGTGAACTCCGCTCTCCGGCTTGAAAGACAAATCCTTTTGCTATTTCATTTTGAGATTATTTTCCATTGGATATTGCAGTGCAAGTGTTTTGACATGGCCGGCAGAGTGGCACTATTTCCATGCTAGGCTGTTGGAAGGGGGATTTAATTATTGCATGTTTTGTTTTGTTGTGCATGATCAATAAACACCCCCATGCCCCCCCCACCCTGCTTTCTTCACAAATCACACCCTGTAAATAACTAAATGTTCATCATTAAACTTCACACTGCATCTCAAACTTACACATTGCTTTTTACTTCTCATATGATTCTGTTGTGTCCAAATCAGTGAAATATCTGAGCTGTCTGGGTAAACTTTAGTAATCACACAGTGGAAGACTCAGACAGGCAGATAAAGATAGCAGAAAAACAGATATCAGATGTACACAGGAACATGAACTTCTGTCAACAAGACCTATAAATCCTCCTCCAATATGTAGCTTTTGTTCAAATAATACAAACAACACTAACACTTTTATTTTCTGTCTCTTCTTCCCATCACCCCACCTTCTCTCCTCTGCTTCTATCTCGTTGTCTTCTCTCCCCCTCTCCTCTCCCCTCCCTCCTCCCAGCATGCAAACGGAAGGAGCAGGACACAGCGAAGGACCGCAACAACACGCCAAAGAAGTCGCGGCTGGTCTTCACCGACCTGCAGCGGCGCACCCTGCTGGCCATCTTCAAGGAGAACAAGCGGCCGTCCAAGGAGATGCAGCTCACCATCTCGCAGCAGCTGGGCCTCGAACTCACCACCGTCAGCAACTTCTTCATGAATGCCCGCCGCCGGAGCCTGGACAAATGGACAGACGACGGAGCCAGCCCCGGCGCCCAATCTTCAGCGTCCAGCACTTGTACCAAAGCGTGATAATAGACGGCGAGGAGGGGGAGGGGAGGGAAGCGACAGGGAGGGGTCCTGGGCGGGGTGGGACGGGGCGATGGAGATACGGGGAGGGATGGAGGGGTTGAGGGCACGGGTCGAGGTTTCGTCCGGTTGAAGCGAGGAGGAAAACCTAACTTTTTACATTTTTTTTGTTTGTTTGTCTGTTTTGCTTTTGTCGAGCGTGACAAACTGAGAAAGGGGCTGCTCACTGCGACGAATTGTTTGTAGCCTAACCGCCTATTGCAAATCCATCGTGAATCCATAATGAAGCTGAAGGGTAAACTCACTTATAAAAACCTAGAAACCTCACTGGGAAAAAGAAACTTTTAAATCATAGACTTTTCACTGCAGATGTCTCCTTTAGGACAAAAGGCTGACACACTAGCCCAAATACCAAAGACTAGAAGACAATGTATGTTTTCTATTATGCAATATATAAGCTAGGAACCAACCAACCAAACACGAAACCAATGAAAGCTTTATGTCCGCAGAATGTGCAAGAAGCTCTGGGATAAGATCAAAAAAATTCTCTGCAGAAATGTCGTGGTATTTTTACCTACAAACGTCCCAAAGATGGCAATAATGCATCTGTTTGGGGCAGAGTTGAAGGCTTTCACATTCAGTCGGATTTCAGAGATTGCACAGTCAAATTTAGGAAGCTTTTATTTTTTTTTAACCAAACCAAAGATGTATGAGGGGACATTTCTTGGACATAAGAAACCATACGATGTTTGACAAAATAATCTTCGCATTAGGGCCCTCTTTCTAGCTTGGACAGTGTTGCTGAGTCAGCAGACTGGAAAAGTGAGTGGACTTTATGTTAAAATGATTTCGTCACATACAATGATTTATTTATCTAAATCAGTAGGTAGAGGGTTCAACTTGTCAGTTTATGTATCTGTTCACTAATGGCTGCGTGATGGAGAAAAAAAACTGTCCAATAACTGTGTTCATTTGGCTGTGCAGTCTCCGATTTGAACCGTCAGGCTCACAAACACTAACAGAAAAACCAAAGTTTGTTTGAGATTAGAATTGAAGAGTTGGCTTCCAAAATATTCTATATCCATTTAAAAAATTGATCTCTGGAATATATATAATCCAGGTTGTAGATGGATTATCATTTTTCCTACATAATGACAATGTAACCAACTTTTTTTTTTCTCTAAAAAGAGCAACATGTAGTGATTTGACTCTTTAAAGGGGGCAGTGAGGATTCCTAAAGTTAGGAAAAGGCAAAATATGCAAGCACAAAAAACAAGAAACAAAAACATTCGCCGACATGTAGAATTACAAGCTTTCTCTCTCAGCATACTTAGCATCAGTGGAGTATTATTATATATGAATATATACAACGTATGTGAGCACAATCTTGAAGCACATTTTCTTTGCAATAGAACCGGGGCTCTCTGCCAAGCCGAGTGGTCTTCACATCTTAGAAAACTCAGGATACCATTTTTTCTAAACAGTGGCTGAAATCCATTCGGCATCTGTCGTTACACACTTTAATGTACGGATGCACATACACACACGTAGATACACTCTGTTGCAAACAAGTAAATACACCTGCTTTACAGAAACACACACAACTTTAAAGAGTCATTTCCCAAACGTTCCCCAGAATTCCCACCCTGACCGAAACATTGTCAACGAAACCAAAGCTAACCAAAGTTTACCCTGGCTTCACCCACCCATCATTTGTTACCATGCTAACTCATCCATTAGGGCAGCAGTTTCCATCTAGAATCTTAGCATACGTTAGAATAAAGATGCTATTAACACCACTAAAATCTGGTGCTGTTTGATGATGACAGCTGCAATGGAAATTTTTAACAATTTGAAGCAAATGTGTGTGGTGAACTAAAGGTAGATTTGAGATTTGAAGGCGTATTTTTTTAAATGCACAAACTCCACATGCATCTTCTCTACAGCTACAGCTCTCTTTCAGAGCCCAAACACCAAATCCAGCCTGTGATTTTCCCCCTGTTTAGATGGGCGTTAAATAAAATGGGGGAAATCCCTGTTCATAAATGAAATTTCTTTGGACACAGAACATCCACAGTGTCCAGAGAATCCAAGAGCCAAGAGAGCGCTGAGCTTTCAGAGCTCCTTGGCTATCAATAAATCAGCAGAAGCTGCAGTTGCACACAAATTGGTTTCTTGAGCCATTTCTGCCAAAGTTTTGTGAAATGAGCACGGACAGCACAGAAAAAGAAGCAGTTTGACACTTGAGGCCTAGGTATGCAAACATGTCGTCTGACTACATCTAGAGTCCAGACTGTTTATACCTGCTCCAAATGGCCACAATTCGCCCCATCATAGAGAGGGGCGAGGTCCAATAAATCATACAATCTGTCCTCAAAGGCATCAATGGTATTGGACTATACACAGAAATTGATTGAAGTAGTTGTAGTGAAGTAGAAGTAGTAGTGAAGAATGTAAAAGGATAACTTGAGATAGAAGTTCAAACCTCACCATACTGTCACACCTGAGCACACCTGGCCAATCACTGTGTAAAAGGGGAGTAATTGTCGGATTGTCTGTTTCGGAAAGTTACCTAAATTTCCATTATTCCAATCTAGGAAAGAGAGTTTGTCTGAAGCGTACGGCCCTTTTTACAGAAGAGCTGTCTAGTTTTTAGCTAATGTGATCAAAAACTCAAATCTTACCTTACTCAACACATAATGCTTGAAGATTGACACAATCTTTCAGTGTCCATGTCCAGAGCCTGTGCATCTTTTACAAATGTTTGACTGCATTGGTTCATCATTGCTGAAAGAGGTCCTTGGTTGAAACTTGCTCATAGCCTTGCGGTTTGACCTGTTGGTTTAAATCCAGCTGTAGAACTAAGATGCTTTTTGGAAGCCTAGAGCTGCCATCACAGAAACCCTAAAAAACTAACCACAAACTCTAACTGCATCAAGTGACAGACACAACAGCAGAACCAGTAAACCGCCTGAACCCGTGGAGGACGAACTGTCCAGGCGAATCAGGGCCTTTGTAATAGTTAAAAGAGGACAATCTTAAGACGATGCCTGGCAGGTTCGTCTCTTCCAGAGGGGTCAGCGGGCTGGAAGTCGGAAAGACAGGTATTGACGCTGCAAACGCTAATAAGGTTATATATTCAGACTTCAAATTGGGTTCATTCATCAAGATGAGAAAATGGAACTTTTTCCACTTGTAAATGAACTTGTTTCCTTGTTGACAGTGGTGACATTTACCACTCAACAGTTGTTTTTGAGACAAAAGATTTCGGGGAGAAAACTCGAGATTATACTCAAGATGGAATTTGTTTGCAGCGTAGTAGAGTTGGATGCTCGGTAAAATAGGACACATGGACTGAGACACAGAGGCAAACTTTCCCTGTCTGACCGTCCTAGTGTCCAGACAAACTTCACCAAAGCATCCATCGCTACCAAAACCCACAACAACCCATTCGTTTTTACTTTGATACCCTCACACTGTACAGCCTTTACACATGATGTAAATACTAACACACCGCCACCACCTCCTACTCCATTTTAACAGCCTGTGCCATCAGCAATCACCTCATCAATCATCTCTCACTCAAGCTATCGAACCAAAAATAAAACCAAAAACCAAAGGAAAGGCGTTAGTGAGCAGCCCCTGCTCCTTAGAAACCCTAGGCTGAGTCCCAGCCTGGTTAGAGGCAAGCCAAAGGCTTTAAGAACGATAAAATATGGACTTGAGACTTTTTCTATTTATTGACAAATCGAAACCAAAGAAAACCTTTTTCTGCACCTAACTGTTCCAACAAAACGGAAAAAAACTAACTGAAGATGGAAGAGAATTATTACCAAAAAAAAAAAAAAGAAGAAAATAAAAACAAAAAAAGAGTGGTGGCGACGATGTCGAGGATGGAGGATGACGACAACGACGACAAGGAGGTTAGAAGGAAGGACGACATCATGGGATCAGAGAAGTAGCTTTGTTCTGCCTGATGTTGCGTCAGGCCATCTTTAAGGGGAAGCAAGTTTGGGGGCTGAAAAGGGTAAAACCACACGGGAAGGAGGGAAGGAACCAACGGATGACACCGTCGGCTATTTTCTTGCCTCCGACTTCCAAAAAAAGGCAGAACATTAATGTGTCTCTCACGGTTGAAGAGTGTCTTTAACGTGTGCCTATGCAGTTTTTCAAAGTAAAAAATGGTCAAAAGAACAACAGAAACCTCATCAGCTAACAAACCAAAGATTCACCGTTAACTCAAGTCGCAGTCCTCTTCCCCACCCCCCGAAAGGTAAATCTGGACTTTTCACTCAGTAATTATTATTCTACTACATCTGTTGTAGCAAAAATATCTAGCTTAAACTCCCCACAGCGGACACTTTGTACAGATTTGTACAGTAGGCTGTTGTATCTTTCTAAGGTAAAATGAATACATCTGGTATTTTGATTGGTCATTCCTCCAGCATGGCGTCAACACTTGAATGGCTATGGCCACGTTACCACAAATTTTTGATGCTCAAAAAGAGACAAACGATTGCAAGTTTCTCAGATGGCTGCTGTTGCTGTTTGTGCGTTTTGTTTTTCTTACCACAAGTCATTACCTAATCCACAGGACAAAGTCTACCTCCAACAATCTCCAGTAGTAGAAACAAAAGCTGCCAGGCAACAGTACAGTGACGGTTTATTTCCCCCCCTGCTTCACATCCATACAGTTTGACACAAGCAGTTCGGTGTGTCAGGATTGAGAAAAAAAAAACATCTAGTTGTTAATAGTTACTTAAAAGCTTCCATCTTCCATTTTGCTTCCACCCACCAGGGATTCAAATAGGCCACTTTTTTTCATTTTAAACTGGCTGTTGTCCGGCACACTTCCTACTGCGGAGAGAGTGACAATGTAATGCTATGTGAAACGTACAGTGCATACCAAAGATTTTCTGCTGTACAAACAGTAGCACACTGACACCTTTTTTATTTTCTCCATACCCGTTTAAGAGTCTAATACAGATCCTGGATCTGTAATCTAGATCGATCAATGTCTTTTACATGAAGTCACTCACAGTGTTGTTTAACTCACTGCCTCTGAGTTTTTTAACTTTTCAACCCAAACCCAGAAGATACCAGCTGAAGCAGACTGGCTCAGGTTGTTTCGAGCAGGATTTGGACCGTTTTACCAATTATGACATTCATCATTTAATCTACGAATAAAAATAAAAAGCAAACAAAAAAAGAAACTAACTGAAAAACGAAGTGTCATCCATTCTGAACGCTAAGTTTCACAGGGGTTTCGAATCCAAAATAGCATCTCGCTCACTTTTCTTGTTTGAGATACGTCAATAACAATATGAATTTGAAACGTGGAAACAACCCACTGAATTCCAATTCTACGTAGCATAGATGTGGTACCAGACCAAATGTAATGGACGGAGGAAAATCCAGGGGACGAAAGTCTGCTAGTTGAGTTTTTTAGCTAACAAAAAAAAGAAGCACTGCTGGCTCGGGTGGAAAAGTTTTGAAACTGTCTATCATAACAGCACAGTTTGTTAAAGCTCGCACTGCCATGCTGGAGGAGGAGCCTCACAGAGAAAGTGATCATTGGGCATGCTAACCGTCCGTAGCTAACAAACCCGCGTTAGCTTGTTCTTTAGGGGGGAGGAACTATGCTGCTGCTCCATTTATACAACAACAATAAATGAAACAAAACCAAAAAAAACACTACGCCCACTGAGAGAAACTGCTAAAATATCGGTCAAATAGCTTTATCCTTAATTTTCTCTCTCTTTCTGTATGTAAAGCTTCTAGTCCAAAGAAATCCTCCGCCCACCTGACCCTCCCATCCTGCTGATCACGCCCAACGGAGGGGCATGGCTTGTGGATCAGGGGGGTGGCGGCCATTTTCCATTCCCACTTTGCAGTTCTGTCTGGATGTAACACAGGCTAAACCTGCCAAACCAAAATGGGTATGAAACCAAAAACTGTCCCAAAGAGGTTTTCATTGCTTGTTTATTTTTAATTACTTAAAACAATTATTTGCCAATGCCTATGTGTCTACTATTATTGCTATGTTCCTTCCTAGGTTTTTGCAATATGTGATTTTTTTTTTTATTTAATGTAATTTATGTTTTCTTTTTAATTGTGAATTAATTTAAGCAAACAAATTTTGTTGCCAAATCTCCCTCTGATCCCTTTTACCCTTGATGATTAGCTTTGCCAAAGTTTACATTGTAAATGTTCCCTTTTCTTTCTGTTCAATGCTGTATTTATTTATGAGGTGTTTTAGAACACACTAGTTTTGTACTTCATAATTTAATGTTATTTAATTAGATGTAATTGTTTTTTGATGAATATTTATGGGTATTTAAGAATAGTAGGTTGCATCAAAGATGCAGTGCTTATGCCAGGCCTGTTAATTTATTCTTAGTTAGCTTTACTTTAAAAAGCAAATGCAATGTTGTTTTATGAATGTTTAGACTTAATGACAGAAAAATGTAGGAATGTCAGAATAGACTTGCGTACTTCTGAATGTCAACACTTGCTCTCACTTTTTAGCCAATCTAGTTTTTTTGTCCTGGTAATGATTTGTCTTTCTTTTCTTTTCTTTTTTTCGAAAATGAAAACAATCTCTTTATGACAAATATTAGCCTACTGAATGATGAGCACTGCATCTGTTTATTCCTTTCCTCCCTGTGTTTTTTTATGGCTAATTTATTGGGGTTTTTTTGTTCTGTTTTTAATTTGTTTGCCTTCTGCTGACCATTGTTGAACAAGCAATGAATTTCAGACTGATGTTTTAGTGACACTTGATCAGGTGAAGTAAGGGCCACACGTTGACATAAACTGACTCACCAAAGATAACTGGAATCCTTGAGAGGCCAATAAACAGCGTGTGTTTACATCCACGCAGCTCATACCCTGGTTAAGGTCTTATTCATACATTGAAATTATATACAGTATTAACATGTTCAAAAGTGCCATTTTATGTCCCAAGAAGAAAGAAAGAAAGAAAAGCGTTTTAGAATCAAACCGATGTCTTGTCTCAAACATCTGCATAACTAAAATGAACAATATCATAAATGCTCTTAGACTATGGAAGGCCAAAGAGACCATGGGTAAATATAATTGTAATTATTTCACGATAAAGACAACATTTTTATTTTATGATCACAACCTTAAGAAGCCCCTAAGGAGACATGAGTAACAGCTTTTCTAGTGCACAACAGATGCTTTAAGGAGTAACTTAACACTAAATCCACTTTTTGAGTTACTAAATAAGATGTACAGTCACTTTATTTCACTAGCTATTGATCCCGCTTTCATTTTTTTAGCCTTCATTGCAACAGAAGAGAAAATCCAGTAATTCTGTCAGGGTGTGTCAAGGTTCAAATGCATTTGTTTTGCATTTGTGAACGGGGCTCTTTAGGTTTCTGGTGTGCAAACGAAAAACTTGTTCCATCTGCACCAAATTTGCACCAGTTTCTGGTGTACACTTATGGGCTCCGTACAAGTCAACAAGCTGAAGAATGTCCTCTCCAACATTCCGTTTAAACACCAAACTTTAGAGTAACAACATAAAGTATGACGTGCGATTGGAATCCCAGAGAAAACCTGCTTGTATCCAACTTTTTCTATGATTCTCTATGTCAGTATAAGATCTTATCCAGGTTATTGTAAACAGAATGGGATGTTAACACACAGCACCTCTACAGGAAAATACCTGCTGTGTTTCCTATTTCCCCCCCGAATATTGGTGTGTCTGTGTGACTGCGTGAATGCAAACACACCGACTTGTTTCACTCGTTAGGAAGGAAAACTGAGGAGTCCCTTAAAGCTAGCTGCTTCCAAGACTGACTTTGTGTGTGTGTAAAAAGAAAAAAAAAAAACTTTCTATTTCAATAGTGAGAACCAGAGAGGCTACCTCACTGACTTTCCATTTGTCCTTTTAATCGTGTTGATGAAACCAAAGAAACCAAAGATTTTTGTCGTCTTCAGTACGGTCTGCGCTCAGCTCCATGCGTTTGTGCTCTTCTCTTAATGATGTTGCCTCATTATGTCCTCTTTTCTACTTTCTCCTTTTCTGTCCCTCCCTCTTTCTCTCTATTCCCTCCTTCTCACTTGGCCTTGCATTGTCTCTTCTCCTTGAAAAGACGTGAGTGTGAATGGGAAAGAGGCAGGTGTATGGGGTCAACTGGATGCTGGATATCAGGCAGTGCAAGCAGACAAAAGGCTTGTGGAGACTAAAGAAAAGAACTCCAAACTCAAATGTAAAAAATTATTGTTAGGCATTGTTAGCCAGAAATATGATATATACTGTATAATGTATATGTGACTGGCAAATAATAATAACTAATGATGATCAGATATGGACCCAGGGGTTCTGCGTCCGTTGTTTTCCTGCATTCTCCGTAGCTGATGAAGAAAACTTCAGTTTTAAGGCCTCAGTATGCTTCAAACGTGCTAGGTAGCCCAACAAAGACAAAGGTGCTCATAGCTGTTCCCAACAAGCCTGGCTCCACCCTTGTACGTACTTCCGCTCAATTTTCATTTTCCTTCAGTACTCCGTCTGGGTTTGCGGTATATTCGCGGGTTCTCGGCCAAATCTTTACCGGTCCAATCAGCGAACAGAGGGAGTGGCTGAGAACGATGACGTTGAGGTCGTGCGCTAGATTGAGTTGTAGTTCTGTAATGGCAGCGGAGAAAGATGCGAGCAAAGCCATTCGGTCTGTTGTGTCAACGCTGCCAAATATCCAGAAGTTAAAGCCCGAGCACGGGGTCCCTACGGGGTCCCCACGGGGTCCGGGAAAAGTTAGATTTTCCAGCTCGCTCGGTTAGTGGTGAAGGAGTTGGCTAAGGCTAACGCTAGCGATACTAAGCCGACGTCACGACCAAACGTTAGCGATTGGTTATGGCAGATCCAGAGTGGCTCTGGGCAGATCCAATAGTTTTAAACTTCAACAGAGTACCCGCCTTCAAGGAAGTTAACACTTGGAGAGTGGCCAAACTGTACAAGCTGTACAAATGAAATGTCCCAGAGTCTGGTAGGACCAGGCTAGTTCCTAACAGCACGATGGTAAGAAAAGTCTACCGTCATAGAGGATCATACCACCTAATTCTGCCATCAGAGAGCGGGTTTCAGATTTAGTTTTACCATCTGACAAGCTTTGTTTGAAGCATAATGAGGTCCCGAGACTGTGACATGCAGTAGTTAAAACAAACAAAAATGCTGTTTTGCAGTGAATCCTAAAAGCTGCAGATTCATAAGGATGTATGGTCGTGACACCTGAAAAAAGTAGACCTTTAAACAGATTTACTGAAAATGAATGTGGTGGTGTTTTGTTCAGACACCCACATCCTGTTTCTTCATCAACAGCATGCTTTCTCTGGTTGTTTTTTTTTTCCAACACAATTTGCCATCTAATTACTGTTAGCAAAACAAGGTAAATAGTTACCCTATTTTGCTAACGGTAATGAGATGGCTGACTGTTATCAACGTTGTGCTGCTTTGCAACCACAGTGATGCAATGCTGCTTTAACCCTATGAGCTCAAGGCTGAACTTTTCTGTTTGAGTAGGAGGAACTGTACTTAGGTACAGGGGTGCTTTTATCTGAATGCTAACATCAGCATGTAACATCTTACATGGCGAAAGAGATGTCTGTAAATCAGTGGAAACCTTTTTTGGAAGTGCCACAACCCCCTGCAAAATGACTCGTTTTACCATCAGAATGTGATACATTCGGTCCGATAACATTTGGAAAGTCTAGAAGAGCCGCATAATTAAATCATTTCATCCCCATTCAAGTTAGCGGAGTAAACCTAGCGAGCTCGGCAGGCGGCGGTCCATAGTGTGCCTGCTCTATGGGACCCATAATGCAGAAGGAGCACCGTACATCCGGATAATTTAAACGTGGCAGTTTAGAACTTTTTGGGCTTCATCCACCACTAAGCAACTCTCATAGGAATGAACAGGGCTCCACCTCGAACAATGTATCCAGTTCTTATAATACATCCATGGCTCACAATGCCAACACTAAAATGCTGATGTTTAGCAGGCAATGGTTACAATATTAACCATCTTTATTTAGCATGCTAACATTTGTGAATTGGCACTAAAAGTCATGTCATTAGTCTTAGGTATTAGGTATTTGGTTATAGACCAAACTATAGGATAAATAGAAAGTTTGACCTGATGATGGTGCTACATTAAAAATCACAGGTTCACCAAAATGATTACAATTTATCCTGTGGGGACCTTGAATATCTGTCCTAAATTGAATGGCAATTTATTTGATAATATATTAGCTATTTTAGTCTGAACCAAAGTGGTGGACCGACTGATTGGTGAGCATGGCTAAAAATCCTGCAGAAGCAGCATTTTGATTGATGTTGAGACTGAACATTTAAGAGAAAATAACGTAGTTGTACTACCTTATTCACTTCAAACATAAACATACTGTATGTCATTGTGAAATATAACCAGCACAGTAGAGATCAGGAGACACATACAGTACAACAGGATATCCCAATAAGGCCACAACAATCCTCATCTGTTGTTTCAGTGCAAAATTTGAACATCATCCAAAAAATTCAAATAGCAAAAACCCTCCAAAAATGAAATCTGAGTTTGTTGGTGAACTTTTTGGTTCTGCTTTATGGCCCCTAAACTGCCTCCACACAACCCTGAGATAGATGATGATACTAAAAAAAGTCCATGGACTTTATACTGATCACACACTCCTAGCTCATGCAGGAGAGTGAAGGACAAGAACTACAAGTTGTCTCATGTTTTCATCAGTGTGGAGATTGAAGGCTTCTGAATTGCATATCTTAGAAGACATGTCATTGTCTATGTAATCATTTGATGCAGTTAATAAAACAACATTGTTTTTCCATAAAAAGCAGCAATATAAAAGTAGGGTTAGGTATATACAATGGTGCCATTTTTCTTCCATTTTTACAAGCAGTTGGCTTAAAAATTAACCGGGGAAGCCCAATGGCGTAGTAACAAATATGTGGCTTGTCCTGGTTAGAGTCAAGGGTTGAGCCAGTTTTCAGACTCCTGCTGTTGCACTTTGCGTTTCCAAAAAGCAAACAAAGAAAACACAAGACAACAAGACATAGAGATCGCTTTTGTTGCAAAGTATGAGATAACCTTGGATGAGTGCCTTGCTTGAACCAAAGCGAAGTCTAGTCCTCTCCGTTGTGCTACACTTTCTATTTCTGTGAAAAATAAATACCTCAGCGCTCTGAGTTTCCTCTTGCTCTCTGGTACTTTGCAATGTAATCGGCGCTAAGAAATCCTGAGTCAATACCAAAGGCTTTCTGTTCTGTTTGACTCTTTCCTTTTACGATCCCCTCTCTTTTTCTTTCTCTATGATTTCTGAGCTGGGTTTCCACAGGAAAGATCTGTTTTTATAAGCTTATCATCTTCTCACAGCTGTATAGAAAAAAAGAATACAAGTCCAATCTGATTCCCCTTGTGTTTTTAGACGGATCTGAAATGATGAGGCTACAGCTACATTAACTGAAAAAAAGAATAGTTTAAATTAAATTTCAGTTATTAGCATTTGAAAACTAATCTCATGTTTGTTTCAAGCAGCAAAATGAGATGGAGTCAACACATGGATTAATACCAATAATACATAAGTTGCTAAATACCGGTAGGCTATATTACTTTATGATCATCCATGATCTAGCCGAGTTATTTCGTGCTGTTAACCTGTTTTCTCATGATCACAGACTAATCTTTTGAACTTATTATAATATCAGTCTCAACACATTCTAACGTCCATCGCATCAAAAGTCACGCTTGGTCAGGTGCCTTTGGTTAGTTGTTTGTTATTGATATTTAGACGTGCTCAGTCGGGACTCTCGCCGTCACTATTTGACTCTTTGGATCGGGACGGACGTTTAACTGACGGCACAAGAACGGGACAGTTAGGTTTAGGAAAAGATCGTGGGTGGGGTTACAAAATGTACGTTTCAGTGACACGCGGGACAAGAACGGGACACGAACCCCCGGTCTCCTGGGTAAAAGTCCGTTGTAAAAGTGTTATTGTTTGACCCATCCACCACCCCAACCAACCTCCTTACGCTGATTTTCGGTCTTTCATACTACACGCTAGCATTGCCACTAAACGGTGATTTTTGCGTCGGTTTCCGTCGCTGAGAGTGAACCAAGCGTCAGTATTTTAAGAGTAACATAAGAATACGTTCTTGGGATCACAGGATAGTTGTTTTATGATTAAAGGGAAGCACATATTTTTTTCTGTTGACTGAAAACCAAGCTTGTTCTTCTGAGATCTTGAATTAACTAATCGTGCAGTCTCATCTTTATTGGCACGACCATTAAAACAAACAGTATTTAATACAAACTATCTGACCTAAGCTTTGTTGGAAATGCAGCTCCTTCCCTTTCACCATCCTCCTTCTCTTTCTTCAAATGGTTGCAAAGCTTTAAATGATGAAAAAGCATGAGACAAACGTATGCGAGTTGTGCGCACACCGTGCTCTCTTTACCAAACTGTTGCAGATATACCTCATAGACACTAGTGTTAGGATGATGTTATAATAGCGTATGTCATAAATTATTCACTTGCTCTTCTTCCTTTTTGGTAACTGTAACTTTAAAGCGAAACAAATGTGGGGAAAAAAAAGCTTTACACATTTTTAAGTTGTGATTTTTTTGTAATAGTTAAAAAGTTGAGCTAAAACCAAAAATGAAAAATGCTTGTTTTCTTCTATGCTCTCTTTCTTGTTGATGTATTGCTGTTTTCTCTCTGTCCCATCTGCCGAGGATTGAGTGATTTATAATTTCAGATCTTTTTTGTTTCTTAATTTTAGTCTCTGGTTCATTTGAAGGGGTCATTGTCCCCTCATGTGGAAATTCTTAGGATTGGGAACACGTTGGAATGATGCCCAGAATAATACCGGCTGCTTTGATCCATCGGTTTTGTTTAAATCCAGCCACTTTTTTAGTTTGTTTTTATGTTGTTTTTTTAAAGTCATGTTTTGGTGTCCTTCCTTTCCTGTTCTAATGCTAGCATCACAGTTACATTATCCGTACACCAGTGCTATAGCCCAGATTTTATGCATGAGTATATTTACAATTAGCTAGCCGTGTAATGCATTGTGATACTTATTAGTAACCTTATTATTATTATCATCCTCTCATTTCATTTCCAAAATGGTACGCTATACACACAGAACTTTGCGTTGCATCTCGCATTAGTAAGACCTTTGACCTGCCAATATAAACCTTGTTCCGATTTAAATCGGGTTCCAAGGGCGAAGCGTCAGCGTCTATGAGAAAACATCATGAGCTTTTCCATGAGCTACAGACAGTTTACATGGGTTCATCATGCAGCAGTCTGTAATCAAAGCTGAATCAAGTCTGCAAAATAGGCTTTGAACAACAAGAGTGAGAGAACAAATGGCCCCATGAACAAAATAAAGTAAGACAAAAAACATCAAATGTTTTTCTCTTTCTATCTGGATTTAAGTTACTTCAGCATCAGAACATTGTTATTGGCAAGATTTACAGAGTTTCAAAGAGACGGGAATATCAAAAGGAAAAGTTTGAAAGGCCAAAATAAATAAAATCGGTGTGTTATGTTTGTATTAAAGTTCATGCAGTGTTAGTTTAAGGAAGTACATTTTAAAGTACTTCTAGTCCTACATTCCTGATTAGCTTCAGAACATCAAGCAACATCTGAACTTAGGAAACAGAAAACCTTTTTTCTGATTGGAACATATTTTCAAAATGAAAGAAATGTGCTTAAAAATTGCATTGTTTTTTTTTGGGATGGCCATGAGGTTCAGATGCAAGATATTTCAGATGAATTTTAGCACAAAGAATAATGCGCTAAATGATGAAAAATTGCTTACTGTAAATTGATGTTGATAGCCTTACGCTACACTGTCATCAATATCATTTTCCAGGACTTCGGGGGCTCCGTACCAAACAAATCAGTATAAAACTACATGCATTTAAGTGCATTTGCCATGTAGACAGAGTTACATTTAAAACAAAACACAGCAAAGTCTTGATTCCAACATCAGCAACAACAACAACAGTGAGGTGTCAAAGGTCAACGAGGCAAATCCATGACATCCGTCAGTGAACCAAATCACAATCAGTCCACTTTTGAAGTCACTGTGGGAATCCAGAGGCTTCACAACACACGACTCCTGAGCTAATCATGTAAACCGTATCAGATAACTTATTCAAGCCCAAACATCAAGCTCGACCAAATTATCCAATCACACGCTCTCCCGCCAAAACCTCACCTAATCCAAAATGATATTTCATTCCTTTCTGTTTATTGACCCTTTCTTTTCTTTTCTTTTTACCATTTTCTTTCATGGTTGTCATACAGCAATCAAAAATCAAATGATGCATTTTTATTTTTGACATTTGGTTGAAACAGAAATAGAGAAGTGACTGAAAACTTGTGGTGTGGAATAAAACGATGAATAAAACATGAAGGAGATATTGGGAGAATTAATGTTGTTCCACTCTATGTATAAAAGAAGAAAAAAAAATCAATAAAGAAATCACAATGGTCTTATCCATGTACAACTTTTCCTCTGGTTCTTTTTTTCTCGTCTGAAATATCCTGATGGGAAACACAATTGCAGGTTCATATGCTTAGATTTCATATTTGGGGATTTTAATAGAGAATTAAATGTATTTCCATCTGAAATGTCTTGGTGAAGAAATATAAAATAACAATAAATGGAGAAAAAAAAAACTCAACTAAAAGAAATACCTCAAGACTTTACTTACTGTATATAATGTAAATTAAAGGGGAACTATTATATAGTACTTTCAGGTTCATACTTGTATTTTTTGTTTGTACTAGGACATGTTTACATGCTTTAATGTTCAAAAAACAGTTAATGTTTCTCATACTGCCCATGGCTGCTGCACCTGTATTCACACTCTGTATGAGACGCTCTGTAGGAGCACATGTCTCTTTAAGCCCCCCTCCCAACAAAGCCAAGTCTGATCTGATTGGCCAGCATGTTTTCTGGAATCTCCGCTGCGCTCCAGTTTTGTTTCACTAGTAGCAGCTGGAGCTACTTTAACGGAGTATGTAGCAGGACTTTGTACCAAAAAAAAATCACAAATGAAAGGCTTCTAAACTAGGGTGACCAGGCGTCCCCGGTTTCTGGGGACAGTCCCCAGTTTCGGTGACCTGTCCCCAGCTGGAGCTGTCCCCGGAAATGTCCCCGGTTTTCACTGTGACTGACAGCGCTGCTCAGAGCTCAGATACATTCTAGAATGTCCATATTTTACGATGCTAAAATGACTGTTTATTTACATGGAGTCTGGTGGGTTTAGCGAACGCAATTTTGCAGACTTTTTATGTTTAAAAAAAGGATCTTACTCTAACAGAAAGATCGACCTCCTTAGAAATCCTTTCCATAATGTTGTCAGACACTTAGAACATTAATCTGAGTCTGTCAGCAGCAAAATGAGCACTTTTATGAACGTAAATACAAGCTGGACAATTGACGTCCTATTAACTTACATTGTAGCTTGTTTCGCCGTTGCCGACTGTAGCGATCTTATTTAACACTGGACCAACGTCAAAGGAAAATATTTCCTCAATTCTTTTAATTGTATCCGATACTCAATGAGCTGTTGCAGAAACAAGCCCAGCGTGAAGCAATAAAGCAAAAGCTGTCAGATAAATGTAGTGCAGTAAACATTACAACATTTCCCTCTGAGGTGTAGTGAAGTACAAGTATGAAGTAGCAGCAGGGGCGATATATATGAAGAAAAAACTATTCCACCTGGGTGTGCATGGTTAACATTCTGAAGTGCAAAATAGTTCAGGCTACAGCACAAATACAGTATTTCCATCCATGGATAAGAATAATCAAGTCTTACCTCTGAATTTCTCTTCAAAGTGCACCAGATTGATTCATTTAAACGTTAAAATAGACAAAATGTTCTTACAGGGGAGCATGCCCATGGACCCCCCTAGGGGGGCTTGTGCCCCAGTGCAGCTCTAGGTCTAGACGCCCCTGGAGCAGTGTCCCCGTTTTAAGTTTTACAAAAATAAACACATTACCTTTTTTTGAAGGTATTTACGCTTCTGAGCTGAAAATGTCCCTGGATTTTGTCTCAGAAATCTGGTCACCTTATTCTAAACCAAATACTACACAGCCCGACATGTCCCTACGGTGGCCGACAGGGGCAAACGCCCTAAAATCCAGCTGTTCCACTAGCTGCTCCCTCTAGAGGTCTGGAGAACTTCCGTTGTGTAATCTGGATGCTGCGTTTTTTTGTTGCATTTGTTTTCTGGGTTTGTGTGCTTTTCTTTTTGCATCGTTTCTATATTTGCAGCGCGTTTATGTATTTGGTTGTGTTGTGTGTATTTGCAGTGTGTTTATGTATTTGGTTGTGTTGTGTGTATTTGCAGTGTGTTTATGTATTTGGTTGTGTTGTGTGTATTTGCAGTGCGTTTATGTATTTGGTTGTGTTGTGTGTATTTGCAGCGCGTTTGCTGAATGCTGCGCATGTGTTGTCAAATTAATGTTGTTTTCTTCATTTGCTTGTGTTTTGTCTATTTACGTGTGTTTTCTTAAGTTGTAAGGCGTTTGCCCCTGTCGGCCACCGTATGTCCCAGCAGTAATGTGACCCCCGAAATTGGGGCAAAATGACCAGCATTGGCCGGTCAGATTACAGCTATCTGGCGTTAGCATGCAGCTACTAAATAGTTAGCAGTATGGTAACGTTAGATTGTAGTGGATTATTTAAAGTTTTGGCCACGTTTCACATCAAAATCTGACATCATGATATTGTAGACATGACAGAAAATACAGAAAAGCATAATATGTCCACTTTTATAAAAATACCCTTGTGTTGGGTCAAATTTGGCCCGTTCTCAAAATGTCTGTCAGAAACATGGGTTTCTTTTTAACTACCTAATTTTAATTACCCAAAAATAACATGGATGGATGATCCCATACAACGCGCTTCGTGAGTACAACAAAAGATCAGATCTCTAATTTCATTGAATTTTGGGTGTTTTGTTAAATGTTTGCAAAAAAATTTGAAAAAAAAATTGAAATGTTTCAGAACAGTATCCTCGCTGATTATCTGTGATTATCCTTCCATTAATATTAGTCTAAATAATTCATAACTTCTGCTTCTTTAACTCTAGAATTAGGTATAGTTTCCTATAAATGAGTTTTTTTATTGACCATGAATTCCAAAAAGAAGTGTAAAACTATGGTGGTAGTAAGTTGGTGTTAGTGGTGTTTTTACATGGTTGTGAAAAGAAGCGTTACACGTCAAAAAAAGAGCAAAAAACATTGAAAAAGGGAGTGCGGGAGCAATCGGTTAGTGTTAGGGAAAGATCATGGTCTGGCTTAATACAGAAAAAATCCACAGAGACTTGAGAGACAACGTGTTTATTAACATTTAAAAGAAACCATGGTCTTTCCCCAACTTCAACCAGAGCGCTTATGTTGGCTAAACCGAAGCACTTAGAGGAGTGTCTGGTGTCAAGGCCCCGTGCTTTGCATGCCTGCCATCCGCTCTGAACACCTCCCTATTTATACAAAGTGTCTGAATTTGACACAATTTGTCTCCTACCCAACAATCAATATTGGTTTGTTTTAATCATCATGACTTCGGCCTTCTGGTTGTCACGAGATTGTTGCCTTGTTGTCTTTTAATTTGGGGTTTAGTTGTAACCTATAAAAAAAGACAAATAAAAAAACATGAAAAACACAACTACTTTTTAAAAGCACACAAAGGGCAACATGTTGGTTTAATATCTGCTTCTCCTTCTCAACATTTGCTGCTGCAAACTTATTTCCCTACAGAGATGTTTAAAGTTTCATCAGACCCAATATTTTCTTTCATAAGTCAGGTCAGCCTTTCCTCTCACCGGCTCATTTTCCCTCTCATCTTTTTAAATGCTCCATCCATCAATCCATCTATTTTGATCTGTCTCTGTCTTTAATGACCCTATCGCCTTCTGTGTCTCTTTCTACGTCTCTTGTCCCGTCATTCTTTTCTTCTCTCTGTGTAATCATCCCAGCATCCATCTCCTCCCATCAATCCAACTCGTCACTTCTCTCCGTTCACCTCCCCCTCTCCTCTTTTTAATCACTCCATCCCATCCTCCTGCTCCTCTTCCTCTCTCCGTTGCCGGGGAAACAGCAGTCCATTCTGTAGCTGTTAATCTGGTGACATTGTCTTTCTATTACCTGTGGGTCAGATGCCTGATAAAGGAGAACAAAGGGTGGGAAACCAAAGAGCGACTCACTTTAAACATTTGTAAAATGTTGGTCTTCATTAACACAAGTCAATTCTGCAGTGACAGAACAGCATGCGAGAAAAAAGGGTTTCCTGTAGTACAGAGCTGCAAAAATTAATTGATTAATTAAACTATGGCTTATTTACCATGTGTGTCATTTCCAAAAGCCTAAACGGGGACAAGGACTTCAAATTACAGTAGCCTACGGCTAGAAGTCCCACATACATTGCTTCGGTTGCACTTTGCACTTTGGATGTAGCAATGCCTATATGTATTGTCCCTAACAAATAAACTGATAATATAAATAAATAATTGTTTAGTCGTCAACTACTAAATTAATCGGCAATTATTTTGATAATTGATTCATTGGTTTGAGTTATTTTTTATGAAAGAAAAGTAAAAATTCTCTGATTCCAGTATCTTAAATGTGAATATTTTCTAGTTACTTCACTCCTCTGTGACAGTAAACTGAATATCTTTGACTTGTGGACAAAACAACACTGATCGACATTTTTCACCATTTTCTGACATTTTATAGACCAAACAAGTTATCGATTAATCAAGAAAATAATCGACGGATTAATCGGCAATAGAAATAATCATTAGTTGCCCCCTACTTTAGTAATCTAATATTATTCTCACTGCTCTAAGAACAATCTCTGCAGGGATATAAAAGTAGACCTGCAATGACTCCTGTCTTTGTTTAGCTTCTAATGTTCAGATTGTGTTTTTTTCTTAGCATCTGATAAGATTTGTTTCAATCCTGTGCATTTGCATATTTATATTAAATATCCTGAAATCCTTTACACCCCATCTACACATATGGACTTAAAACATTGGCAATGTGACAGGAGACGTGTTCATTGTGATTTAACCGTTGAAAATATTGCTGGCTCTGGCCACCACTACTCCAAGATGGATTAAAAAAGTGCAAGGACCCACATCCTTCTGGAACACCAACTTCTTTGTCCTGTGCCAGTAGACAACGCATTCTCATGAACGGGTGCGTATGATATCGTACGAAAATGTATACACACCAAAACATTTGATATCCTACGAAATTAGGAGACCGCCGGCTGGTCACGTGACGCCGGTTGGTCACGTGACGCCGGCTGGTCACGTGACGCCGGCTGGCTACGAGCTCCATGATGGCGGGCAGCAGTTGCTAGTTGTTTAAGCCGCTACAGAGCTTTGGGACGCCGGCTACAGACCTCCGTTGTATCAGCGGAAGTTGGTGTTTCAGTTACCCGAAAATATGTGACTTTGAGCCGGGTACAAAGCACCGCTAGCTGACGGTCGTTTCGGCGGACATTATAGTTAAATGTAGTCCACACAATATGAGCGTTTTGCCGCGACGAAAGTTAAAAGGGCGCTATGCGGTTTTGGCAATTTCTTTGCTGTTTTCTCGCTTTTTGCTCGCAGGTTTCTCTGTAGAGCTCCCCCTACAGCTTCGGAATAGATATTTGGCAACACTGTCGTAAAAACTTGTTGGCGACCCTCCCCCCTCCCATCTTCTCCCTCTGGTCATGTGCATTTGTTACTAGCTGTGTGTTCGCCGGCTTAGCCCGTAACAGACAGCAATTATAATAACAACCTTTACAGACAATAGCAAGCATCCTGAGGTCACAATAACAAGAAATACAAAGATTAAACAGAGTTTATCCCAAGGATACTTAAAAGTGCAACAGCAAGAACGCCAGGTCAGCATCGGATTTGCAGGCGTCTGTTTGTCTCAGTTCTCGCCATTCTGAAAACGCAGGTCCGATGTTTACTTATGTCTGACTCCTCGCTCGGTCAGTCTGCCGTTTCCTCTTTCTGTTCCTCCGACAATGCTTTCCTAGCTTTCTTCTTCTTTTTTGCCGCCTCAGCCATGACGATAGTGTGAAAAACTCCATCGCTGCCTTGTTCTTATAGCTAGCCGGCAGTGTTGGGAAGGATACTTTCAAAACATATTCCGTTACAGAATACAGAATACATGCCCAAAAATGTAATTTTTAACGTATTCCGTTACGTTACTCAATCTGAGTAACGTATTCTGAATACTTGGATTACTTCCACATTGAATTACAAGTGTAGGAATGCGGCCATCATATACAGCTTACTAAACAGGCCTATTCTGGTGTGTTCTTATGTTCCAACTGGCTGAATGTGTACCTGAACAATGTTCAATTGTGTACATTTTTGTAGTATTTTTGTAGTATTTTTGTACTTGTAGTATGCAGTTCGGGACTACAAATACAAAAATGTAACTGCAGTCTAAGCTACCACGAGCTAATTTTAGCTAATGTTAGCTAGCATGTCAAACGGGGCTAGTCAGTCTTTCAACAGCTCTGGGGTTAATAAATCAGCACGTAGGAGAATGTAAAGTCGCACTTTTGGTCACAAAAGTTGCAAGGATGGTTTTTACGCTCACAGGCACTAGGGGGAAGCGAGACAACCACCTTTCAACCCGAAAAAAAGTCATATAACCATTCCAATGACTCTGAAGCTGTTCAGTTAAGGTAAATTAAGCTAAAAAACATTTATTTATATATGGAACTTGTTGGCAACTGTTAGCATCATCAGCAGCCTATTAGCAAAATCGAGTTTTTAATATAAATTTTCTGCTTTTTCCCCATGCATGTTGACATTCAATATTTCCTAGTTTAATACCAAACTTCCTGATTCCTCCCTCCTCCAGTCTTTTTCTCATGAAATTTTCTCCCTCCCATGTTTTTTTTGCATGTACTGTATGCCCTTTTATCTTCCCTTTCCTTTCTCCCCTCCTTTTTTTGTCTGTCTGTCTGGCTCCTCCTTTCCTTCCTTTGTCTTCACCCTTCCTTTCATCCTTTCCAGGTTACCTCTATTGCTTTCCTGTAGTTTGTATCTACCTCTCTTTCTCTCTTCCCTGACCTCTGGTCTTGTTCCTCACTGTTTTCTCAAATTTTTTTCCTTCTAATTTCTCTTTTACTTTAGAATTTCTCTTTTACTTTAGTCCTCTCTCTCGCTCTCTCTCTCTCTCTCTCTCTCTCTCTCTCTCTCTCTCTCTCTCTCTCTCTTTGTAGAAATCAATGCTCGTTCTCTCAATAGGAGGTCACGGGGGTTGCAGGCGCTGGTGTCCCGGCTTTTCAATTACTAGCAGCCGGCAGTCACCAAAACACACACACACACACACACACACACACGTTTTGAACAGCCCTTCCCCCACTGAGCTGACCAGACAAAAACAGAGAAAGATTTCAAAATTAAAGAACATGTTGAATGTTGGATGTTGAAAAGAGAGAGAAGACGTGAGAATGAAGGGCAGTTGAGAGAAAACAGTAGGAATAAGAGGAGGAGGAGGAGGAGAATGACAAGAGAAAGTGGATGAGGTGGTCTGGAGAGGAGATCAAAAGTGAGGAGAAAGGAGAGGTAAGATAGGACAGGTAGGAGCTCAGGCATAGGAGGAGAGGAGAGAAACAGTAGAGGTCTCTCTCGGTCTGTCTTCTTGTACAGTAGCTTCTGGTGCTTTCATGGACTTCTAAAATCATCAGCAGGTCCACACAGAATCTGCGGAAGCAGAATTCCGCTGAATTTTCCGCAAATTCCCCAAGATTTTAAACATTTTTTATTTATTTTTTATAATAAAACTTGGAATGTTAACACATCTCCACTCCAAGTAGAAAAAACAGTCACGGCACAAGTACTGTCCCATATCAACGTCTGGATTCAGCCAAATACGGTCCAAATGCCAGGAAGTCTTTGGAAGTTGACCGGTGGCACAGATGTGCGGGGCTGCCCAGTCTACTTTGTTGACTAAATCAGAAAGAAGAGGAAAAGAGGAGGAAGAAACAATAGGAGACTAGAGGAGAGCAGACACCGGGACAGTGAGGCTACACATCTACACGTTTTCATTTTATAAGCGGCATTTTGAGACAAAAACGATCTTCATCCACAAGAGTTTTAGCTCCAGTAGCTAACTACTCTGAGAGAGGAGATGATGGGAAGAGGAGAGGTAAGAGATGAATGTCTTGAGGGAAAGAAGAACACATGAGATGAGGAGAGAAGACAAAAACGAGTAGACAAGTTGAGATTAAACTGGAGAAGACGAGACAGAGATACAAGAGGAAAAGGAAGAGACGAAAGGAGAAAAAAGGCCAGGGAGGGGGACAAGAGGAAAGAGAAGGTGAGGAGAAAAAATAAGAAATGAAAATGAAAGGAGAGATTGCAGCTGGCTCAGATGGTGGGGGGGGGGAGTAGAAGGGGAGGAGGCGCCCAGCCCAGCGCCCTCAGGGGTTATTGGGTCGTGGACAGCCAATCTCTCTCAGCTTAATCAACAGCAGCAGAGGTGATTGCAACACCGCAGGGGACTGCTGGGAAAAAAAAGATGGAGGGAGGGGGAGGAGAAGAGGGGGAGAGAACGAGATAGGAATGAACGGGAAGGTGTGGAGGGATGGAGGGACAGAGCTGGAAGATGGGGAAAAGATTGGAAAAGGAGGAAACACAGGGGTGAGGACGGAGAGACAGGGGGGAGGGTGGGAATACGGGCAGGAAGACAGAAGATTGAAAAAGATAAGAGGGAGAAAAGGGAGAGGAGGGGGTTATTGGGGGAGGGAAAAAAAAGAGGAGGAGCGGTAAAAGGAAAAGGAGGGGAAATTATGCAATGAAGGAAGGAGAAAACGGGTGAGGTAAGGAAGAGGAGAGAAACAGATGAGAGAGGGTTACGGCAAAAGTTCACTAAAGGGGTTATCTTTAGGAGGACATGAATGTGTAACCTCAAAACCAAAAATGTCAACCTCAGCGTGGCGCTTGTGGAAAAGTCAAGGCATCACCAGTCCACACTCAGTCCATACGGTAACTTGAACCGGCGAACCTCTGGTTCCCAAGCCAAGTCCCCACAGACTACTGGGCTACTGCTGTCCCGTGTCACTGTCTTTGGTCTCTAAAGCTCGCTCATTGGTGGATGTGTCTCACAGTGTAATTCATGACCACCATTTTACAATTGACAACCAAATATTTCACCACGTTTTTCTCAAGATCAACTTTCACCCAACATACAGAAGTACATTCTTGTGTACAGGGGCTTTATATCAGAGACGGTTTAGAACCGAGACGCCCCAACTCAGAGTAGTTTCCTGTATCTGTGTCACGTGGACCCCGCCACGGCCACGCCTCTTTAGTATGGAGTTACATTCCTATCTTTATTTCCTATTTGAGAGCATTTCTCACTAATACTACGTTCAGATGTTGTAATAATTTCCCTCAAAACCTTGCTCTCACACTCAAATAGTCACTGCTCCCGCTTGGATTTGCTGTGCTTGTGCTCAAACTCAGATATTTCTCCTTGCACTGGCTGATTCTGCGCGCTTGCAAATCTTCTCCTCTCTGATTTTTCCTGCGCTCTCGGATTGTTTGTGTGACAACCCTATCAAAATTCAGCAACCAATAGAATGCCAGCTGTAGTGTTGACCAATGAAATGATCCCTGCCCCGTTGAGGGTGCGTTCGTTTTATGTTAGAACATCCGTTGCGGAGGGCTCCTCTGTAACCATGGATCTGTAACCCAAGTTTATTTACCCCCGCCGTCCATCGCTTTATTATTAGTATATGTCAATAATGTGCACAGAATGGTCGACGCTCTTTCACCTGCACCCATCAGTAAACGGGAGAAAGCTTTGAAGTGGGACATATCAAGATAGGTACACAACTATGAGGGTGAGTAACATAAATTAAGCACATAGCATATGGCGCTAGCCATAGCTAGCCTAGCTTGATGTCCGTAAACAAATAGCTTTTCTTTATACCGGTAGTTTAGCTAGCTAGATTGAACGACATATGACGGACAGTATGCGTGTATTTACAACTGGTATTTAATGACCCCACTTTGTATTTTTTCCTGTTTGGTTAACCATGTTCCTGGGGATTCGGCTAATTTCAAACATGCTAGCATATAGCCTAGCTAGATGTCCGTAAACAAATAGATTTTCTTTATAGTTTAGCTAGATTGAACAACATATGACGGACAGTATGTGTGTATTTACAACTGGTATTTAATGACCCCACTTTGTATTTTTTCCTCGTTTGGTTAACCATGTTCCTGGGGATTTGGCTAATTTCAGACATGCTAGCATATAGCCTAGCTTGATGTCAGTAAACAAATAGATTTTCTTTATAGTTTAGCTAGATTGAACAACATATGACGGACAGTATGTGTGTATTTAATGACCCCACTTTGTATTTTTTCCTCGTTTGGTTAACCGTGTTCCTGGGGATTTGGCTAATTTCATGTTAGAGCCAATAATAAAACCTAAACTGTAATATAACTGAAAGAACACCAGAAACTGGATTGTTTGTGTCCGTTTTTGCATCACTGTTGTGTGTTGTTCATCAGAATTTAGTCTTAATTCCTTCATATAACATTAGTTTGAAAATGATGGATTCATATCAGTCTGTATAAAACGTTGTAATGTTAAGTACAATATTATCACTATAATAAAAACAGATCTAGAAATGATTTGCTCCTTAAATAGCATTTTTTTTTTTATGAATACAAAGCAAACTAAACAGAAAAAAAGGGCTCGACCAATGCTGCATCATAGCAGCACAGTGTCTTATCACCAACCCATGAAAGCTAGAAGTCACCCTGCTGCTCCAGATCTACCTACTGTATGGCTGGCTACAGACTACAACCATCTACAACATCATCAACAGCTGCACTTAGTCTCTTGGGGTCATATGGGACTCGGTTGTTCTCCATACTGCATCATACACTATATTATTTTTCTGTTTTGTTATATTAGTAGACTACAGACAACACTAAGAATCATTACTTAATCACAGTATATATTATTCTGGTGTACACTGTTGACTTGACTCACTGCTATTGATTATATGTCACTAGCTTGCTACTACCTCATAACTTTACCTTAATTGCTCTTGTATAGTTAATTTATCTTGTACTAGTTGTATATACCTCCTATTTAATTCAATTATTCTTAACTTGTGTAACTTGTGAACACTAGGCTTATCTTCTCTTTTAGTTCATATCATAACGCTGCTCACAAACTCACCTGTACCTGGGTCATCTGTTTGCCAATATCAATGTTCCTGCTACAGTAAATCCTACAGGCAAAGTGTACTGCTTTACAGGAGTATGAACCATATGCTTTTTAGGTTTTGTGTCAAATATTGTGCAGTTTGTTATGAATTACTCATTGTTTTGACAAGGTAAATTAAAGCCGTTTAACAACCTGCAAGTGTCCACTTTGGTAAATTTAATAATCTATCTTACTGCTCTGAAAAACTACAATGATTTAAGAAATATCAGTGATACTTATCAACATTTATTGAATTGATTGTATATGTGGGAAGACATTACAGGCACCTATTCATGTAAGCAGAGAACACAATAGCTTGTTCTCTCTTTTATCACTTGGATTATGCAGGTGATGGTGCAGAAACAGGGGTGAAGTCCTTGTAGATCTCTGGCACTTTGAGGACAGACAGATCCAGCAACTCTCCACTGTTGTCTGTGTATAGTGTGCTCCTATTTAAGTTTAAATTCATAGACATCAACACATAAGATATTAGGTGTACATAGCTTTATTTAACATCATTACTATCTTACCTTACCTTCAATGCTTTGGATTTGTGGACATCACAGTCATTTTCTCTCCCGGGCCTTGTTGTGCACCCTGTGAATTTAAGCAAGATAAAGAAATGATAAGTGTATGTAACATGATTTTACAATTAAATTATTATCAGACTTGCCAACGTTGCAGACGTGCCCTCTGCACACAGGTGAGTACAGGGGGAACCAATGGGATTTTGCGTTTGGAGTAATGTACTGACTGGAACAACACAGCAGTGTGGTTGAACACTGGTCCATGCACAGCTGTGTGATGCAGCTCAACAGGGGTACTTCAGTCACACCTGGAAGAAGGGAAACTGAAACAAAATACTTGTTTTTTTTCTGTTCAGTTTGCTTTGTATTGATTTCATTAGGGTAAAAATAAATAACTGCTATTTTAAATAGTGTTTTATTATAGGAATGAAATTGTACTTACAACTTTCTATACAGATATATATGAATGTTATTGTTAAAATAATGTTATAAGAATTTAGAACAATATCTGAAAAACATGCAACAGTGATGTAAAAACTGATACAAACAATCCAGTTTCTTTTGTTTTTCAGTTATATTACAGTTTAGGTTTTACTATTGCCTCTAGCATGTCTGAAATTAGCCAAATCCCCAGGAACATGGTTAACCAAACCAGGAAAAAATACAAAGTGGGGTCATTAAATACCAGTTGTAAATACACGCATACTGTCCGTCATATGTCGTTCAATCTAGCTAGCTAAACTACTGGTATAAAGAAAAGCTATTTGTTTACGGACATCAAGCTAGGCTAGTTATGGCTAGCGCCAAATGCTAAGTGCTTAATTTATGTTACTCACCCTCATAGTTGTGTACCTATCTTGATATGTCCCACTTCAAAGCTTTCTCCTGTTTCCTGATGGGTGCAGGTGAAAGAGCGTCGACCATTCTGTGCACATTATTGACATATACTAATAATAAAGCGATGGACGGCGGGGGTAAATAAACTTGGGTTACAGATCCATGGTTACAGAGGAGCCCTCCGCAACGGATGTTCGAACATAAAACGAACGCACCCTCAACGGGGCAGGGATCATTTCATTGGTCAACACTACAGCTGGCATTCTATTGGTTGCTGAATTTTGATAGGGTTGTCACACAAACAATCCGAGAGCGCAGGAAAAATCAGAGAGGAGAAGATTTGCAAGCTCACAGAATCAGCCTGAGTGCAAGGAGAAATATCTGAGTCCAAGCACAAAGTTTAAGCACAAGCACAGCAAATCCAAGCGGGAGCAGTGACTATTTGAGTGTGAGAGCAAGGTTTTGAGGGAAATTATTACATCTGAACGTAATATTAGTGAGAAATGCTCTCAAATTGAAATAATGCGCTCTTGAATAAAGATAGGAATATAACTCCATACTTTAGGAGACTAGCGGCAGGTCCTGAGTGTGTTGATTCCAACGGGTGAAGTGAACGTGAACACAAATTATGAGTGATGCTTTCGCCCCATAGTGACTAAAGTAAATATTGGACACATTTTTCACAAGCCACATATCTCCAGAACATTCTGACACCAAAATGGCCTTTTTCGGACCGACACATCAGAAGAAAATTTACTTGTTGTTTGAGACCTTTTTCTGTCTCAGAACCAAACTTTTGCGAGATCTGGCGACACAAATAAGCTAACATCAGCTAACATTCACCAGCACCGTAACAAAACTAATCTCTGTGATGCTTAATGTCTTTTAGATGTGTAAATATGTTAGCTAAATAAGTTATTAATAAATTATATAAATATAACCTTTCATCCATCCACACGACATTCACTACACTTTACGCCCCTTTAGGAGACAGGTGGACTGTTTCATACCATTGCCGCTAGAGGATCTTTGTTTATATGAAGAAACCACACAAACACTTCATCTTACACCAGTCACTGTTTTATTTTATTGTATTTAATTTACAATGCTGTAATCGCAATGCTAATACCATGTCCCTCAAATATATATATATATATAAAAAAAAAACATGTTCAAACAATGGAGACAGTATGTGGTCTGGAACGCAAACAAAAGACCAAAAATAAATAATTCCAAACAAAAAAGTACGCTCGAGCTGCAACAAAGCTATAGCGTCTTTGTTATATGTATAACGCAAACTCTGCTAAATGCATTTTCAGCACACACACACACATACACCGAGCAAAACTTTTAAACACACAGAGTTGTCAAACCGGACACAAGAGTGTATTCAAAATAAATGAGAAACACGTTGGTTAAGGAAAAACCCACCCATCACATTCTGCACAAATTGTTAGTTAGATATAGTTGTATTAAAGTGACAGACTGTTTGAGGAATTTTACTTTTGTGTTACCGATACCGCAGTTTGATGGTATCTTATAACATCAAGATTAGCTTATTTTAGCTCAATGTCTGTGGGATCAGCTAGCAGCTCTGCACAAAAAAGGAGAACTACCCATTTGAACCTCCTTTAAACTGAGCTGACACATGAACCCTATGACATCCAGTTAAAGAGCTAAGCTATTCTAATGTCACCATTTAACACACAGTGCCTTCCATTATGCATGTATAGACATAAAACAGAGAACTCTGGGTAAAGTATTCCTCAAAAACAAAACCATCACTTTCAAACCTGTGGAAGATCACTGAAAGCACAAAGTAGTGCCGTTTGTATTGAATGAGGATACTGTATGTGTTGTAATGCGCATGTATGCATTACACAGTGGAAGCAGAAAGATTTACCAACTAAAAGAACTGTACAATAAATGCAACAATTGTTCACATTTAAGTGTAACCATGTTCAAAGACTAAAAGAAATATAAATTTGGAAGTTGCAAGTGCTGGTAGAAGGTCCAATTTAGCTACACATGAAGAGAAACAGTTATAAATTATAAAGTGTCTCTCCCAACGTCGTTGGTAATCAATGGCAAGCACATCCGAAATCTCCAATGTATACTGTCTGTACTTACTGGAAAAAGGCTGATACAATTGTGACAAGCTCTTTCCAAAGTAAACGCTAAAGACCTCAAAGGTCTTCAAGCAGCTTCACTGACAGTTATTGGGAGAATAAAAGTGAGAAGTGTGAGGGTCTGCTTTTTTGGTTTTGAAAAATAACTTCAAGCTCAAACTATCAATAAGTCAACAGCTATCTTGTATGTTCTTTCACATTATCTTCAGAATGGCTGCACCTACACAAGTTAGAGAGCTAAGTAGCTAGCATGTGAGCACTAGTAATGCACAGGTTAGTTGGCTAACTAGCAAGTGAGCTAATAAGCTAGCAAGCGAGTGTTGCTGCTGCTGCTGTATTTGTACCACATCTGGAGAACTGGAGGATGAAGTGTCTGCGAATTAGCCTTGTACTCACAGTATATAGGTAGCCTACGTTAGCTGCTGTTTTATCAGGTTACATATTTGTAGCAGGTTGTTCAAAAGTGAAACCAGATATAGGCTACACATTGTACAGCTTCTCAATTATTTCAATCGACCTACTGTCCTCTGATATTGGATATTGTATTATATGCAACTGCAAGCGATAAAGTCTTTGTAGAAATTATACTACCCATTTGCTAACACTTAGCTCGTCTTCTATGCTCGCTAGTTCGCCTTCTATGTAGTTAGCTTGCCGTTTGCTAAAGTTGTACAGTTCAGAGTTCATTTACAGAAGTTTGGAATATAAAACACTGGTAAATTCAGATTTCAGGGTGGATTTTTCCTGTCAGCATATTGGTTAAGTCCACGTAAAAAATAACATAAAGCACAAGTCCAGTATTTCTAGTTAGCCAGTGTAAAAGGCACATTCTCATGGTATAACAGGACAAAAACAGTGGACGGACAGGGTTAGAGGTACAGAGTACTACCCATAAAAAGTGGTCTTATTTTGATCGTTACACATTATTAGGGAGTCTCATGCCAAATGGGACAGCAGATAAATCAAACCAGGGAAGTTCAAGACATTTTATGGAGCTTTAGCACCTGACGGCAAAACTAAATAAATAAACCTATAAACCTTCAACCTTTTGACTAATTAGATTAGGTCTTCACATTTAGTTACTGCCCTGTGATCAGGGGAGGTGTGAGTGGATGAAAAAAAACTGCAGCGAGGTTTAGGCAGACCGAAGTCAAAGTGAATCTACATCAAAACTAAACTCTCATCCTACTTAATTGTGCTACTTCTCTACACAGTATTTTATTTAAAGAACCCCTCCTGAATCTTGTTGTAGTAGGACAGTTCCAGTGTCATTGTAGTTTTAAACTTCCCGTGCCGTCTTTCAAAAGTAACTATTTTCTGCTTTTCACGGCGCCAAGAATATGATATGAATTAAATGTAAAAAACCTTTTGTCTTATCACTTAAAACTGAAACTGTATGGCCTATACAGTGTGCTTACAGTAATGGAACAAACGGCTTCTGCGAACTGCTAAATATGTTACAAAATCAGACATCTATTTCGATATTGATGAATCAAAGTATCAGATCAGTATTGGTATTGAACAGAAGTACCTGCACGCAATTATATCAGAGGCTTAAAATGATGTTCAGTAACGAATTAGGTAATTCTCCGGTGCCCCGATTATGAGGTCACTCATGCTGTAATCCGTAAACGCAGTTTAACAATCTCTAACCTGATGGAAAAGTGAGAGCTCTGACTTGGATCAAATTTCGTCTTTAAGAAAGAGCCTTTTCTTATATTTTTTTGTAGAAAAAGCATCTACAACTGCGCTTCCAACATCTGTGGCACCCTGTCAACTTCCTACTGACTGAAGAATGTCATACTGTGGCCTACAAACACTGATACAAAGCTTTATTTTCCCAAGCATAGCAAAGTTGTGGGACCACTATTATTCCTTTGGGAAAAGACTACTGTAGAGTTTATATGTATTTCAAAACAAGTAGCACTTGTTCTTGCTGCACTGTGGTTTATTGTAGAAATCACTTAAGGCTCTTTCTAAGCTCTGCAAAACACCAACATAGAATAGATGAAGGATAAAGAATAGATGCAGGATTAAGAATGAGGATTAAAATATTTTTTTTTACTCTCTTAAGCTCAGTGGTATCCATCTAACAGGCAGCAGCGTTTTGAGCGGCAACCAACCTCCTCCAATCACATTGCAAGAATTGCAGCAGGGCTGGCTGGTGGGTCAATGGCATGAAGTGACAGGTGAAAAAGCTGGGGAGAGAAACAGCCGAGCGACCAGTCATGGCGGACTGTTTTTCATTTAGCACCAGCAAGAAGAGAAACAGGGTCTCTGATGGGGGTTTACATGGGCTGATCGCATGGAATGTAAGCAGAAGAGCTGCAATAAAAGACACACACAAAAAAAATAGTGCAAGGCTTTTGTTTTCTGTAGCTTTGATGGCATGTGAGCAGTTTCTGCACAGTGTCAGTTCTTTTACCTTCACAGACTTTTTGCCAATTCGCGTTTGTTTAATCCGTGTGGTGTGCAGGTTGGGAGTCATTTACGGAATCATGAATTATCTGAAGTGAGTGTTAAGATGCAGATATTAGAAGATTTTTTTTCTTTTCTTCTCATTGTCTACAAATCCCATGAAAAGACCAAAAACAAAAAACAAAAATTTTATTTGTCCGTGTATTCAAAGCCTAATATTAGCATTTCGTTTGATTATTAAAATATGATATACTAAATGCTACTAAAATGCCAATTTTGGATTCAGTTTGTGTATTGTTTCCATTAAGTAAGGTACTTGCTGTGGTTAAACTCCTCCTGTACGACATGTAGGTACAATAAAACAAACGTCAAAATGTATTCACAGAAACCATTTCCCTAAGTCCCTCATGTTATGTTTTTCTATGTAACTGACACTATTGCTGGATACATGGTGTGTGTTTATATATGTGTGTGTGTGTGTGTGTGTGTGTGTGTGTGTGTGTGTGTGTGTGTGTGTGTGTGTGTGTCTTCTGTTTATCAAAGAAGGCCTTCAATTTCTTCACAGGTAGCATTGCTGCAGTAAGGGCACCATATGTGTGTGTGTGTGTGTGTGTTTCTATGAGGTTGGCTGGCTGGCGAAGAAGGCCTTGGTTTCCCCACAGGTGGGGTTGGTGCACAGCGGGCAGCGGAGGGTCAGCTGACGGGAACAGGCCTCGTTGGACTTCAGGTGGGTATTGACCAGGTCTGCCAGAGCCTGGACAGGACAGACAGCATTTAATATTGAGACAGAGACAGTTCATCTCCGTGAACACCTGGTTGTGTTGTCAGACAATGGGGAACCCCGCCAGGCCAGAGAAATCTTTTTTTTTTTTCTTTCTTTTTTTTTTAATGCCAAAAATAACGCTGAATATCCATTATGTTTACCCTATATTCATTCAGCGAAGCACTGCCGTTCTGCAGCTTCACACTGCTGTGAGTCCACGAACGAGACAACTGTCTGTGGTTAGTTCACGTCCGTAACAGCAGAACAGTCAAACGTGTTATCCAACTTTAACTGCTAAAGTCAGCTCAACAGGTAAGGCGAAGATAGCGTTCTCGGTAGGTAACGGTTACAAACAGACTCAGGCTAACATGCTGACGGATTCTGTGTTGTATTTTAGCTGAGGTGGACCAGAGAATATTTGGTTAAAGCAGTTGGATGAAAAACCAATCAAGACTCACACTGGGCTGAGTTGGAAACACTGTGCTGCAACACGTCTTTTGGTTTAATTTAAGGTATTCATTTTTTTAAGGATTCTGTTATTCTACAGTGTTGGGAAAAAAAAAGAATATCCTGGGGTGGCCTCTGGCTCACCTGGTGGAGCGTGCCCCCCCATGTGGGCTCAGTCCTTGCCGGCGGCCCGGGTTCGATTCCGACCCGGGGCCCTTTTCTGCGTGTCATCCCCCCCCCTCTCTCTCAACCATTTTCCTGTCTCTCTTCAGCTGTTCTAAATAAAACAAAAAAAACCTAAAAAAAAAAGCTTAAAAAAAAAAAAAGAAAACCTCCAAAACCCAAAATTGAACACAGAATACCTACTCAAAAAACAAATATCCAAATAGTAATAATATTGGCTGTAGCTTCATATTTACCTACAAACATGAGAGTGGTATCAATCTTCTCATCTAACTCTCGGCAAGAAATTTTATATGCAAATTTCCCAAAATGTTGAACTATTCTTTAAAAACAGAAAGTAAGAGCCTGTACTGATGGAATTAGTACTATGGCAGTATGCATTATTTCTTACCTGACCGTTATTACAGAATCCTGTATTTGTTAGTGCTGGCAATGGCCATGGCAATTATTTGATTAAAACCTGTTTTAGTATGTGCACATACTTAAGGTTCGGCTTTTTAAACACGTGTTGTGCTATATTTGCGGAGAGGAGACGAGGCAAATGCATAATCTGAGAGAATTCAAGGGTAAGAATGTCTACGCGAGGAGTTACATACAGTAAGTAAGCTGATTGAACAAGATGGCAATTTGAACGAGGACTTCTCAAAAAAATAAACCCGACACCAGCCAGGCTCTGCAGTGAAATCTCTGATTAATTTATTTCTCTTTGTTTTCCAGAGGCTGCTGCTTGCAGACGGCAGCAGACTGATGCAGCTCACTGAGAAACTAAAACCACACCAAGGAAACCATCCTTCAGTAACTACCAACTAATCATCTTCTGGCTATTGATTTACCGACACACACACACACACTCTCAGAGACTTGGCGAGGGGTCTCTGAGCACGGCGGGTATGACCAGCCAGCCAGCCGGGCGGTTCAGTTCTACTGTAGTCAGCTCTAAAAGGTTCCCATTGATCTGCCCCCTTCCTTTAATAAACCCGGTACACACACACACACACACACACACACACACACACACACACACACACACAGCTGGAGGAGTTGACTGTTGTGAGAAAGGTTGCAGGGTTGAGGAAAGGAAAGAAGGATGGAAGTAAGAAAGGAGACGAGGGAGAGGAAAGGAAGCAAGGAGGAATCCATTTATTGACCATCTCCTGCCTGGAGTTCACTTACTTCACAGAACCTTCTGCTGCTGCTGTCTCCTTTTCTATTATTAGACCCCTACCTTCCAACAGTCCTCCTTCCTTTTTTTTATTTTTTATTTCTTCCTTCTTTCAATCCTACATGTATTTCTCATTACTTTCTTTTCTTTTGTGGTCCTTTTTATCATCTCCCCCTTTTTCCTAACTCATTTATACATTTCACTCTCTGCATCTCTTCCCTCTCGCTCTAAGCTGAAAGCCTGTTCTTGTGTGAAAATAAATACAGACGTGCTACTTTTTAAACCCAATTTTGAATCACATTTGAAATATACCACATCAGTTTAAATGATTTCATACTTTATAGGTTAGGTTTTATGTTTGTATACATGAGTCAGCTCAGTGTGTGCAGTGTTTCCCATACATAGGTTCTACTTGGGCGCACCGCCCAGGTATATAAAATCCAAATTCAATTTCTTTGTGACGGCGTCAACAACGTTGCACTTCAGGCTCAGAGGCTATCGTTAGAGATTCTGTTATTACATTGTTTGTATTGCTTCGTATGTTTTTGTATTTTTATCTTCATAAGTTTGTATACTTGATGTTCATGTTTACCTGATTCTCTGTATACTGCATCATTAGTCGTAGCATCCCCAAACGTCAAACACTTCAGAAAATAAACAATGATCTAACAAACAAAATGAACAAGAACTGACTTTAGAGAGCCCTAGTCTTATGTGATTTAACAGGAGTTAGGAGGAGACAGTGTTGAGATTAATAATAACTTTCTGTATGGATCGTATTATAGTATTACGGGTATTTTATCTGAACTGTTAACATTTGGCAAAAGAAAAACAGATTTAATTGTGTTTATTTAAATGTCCTGTCATTGTTTTTTTTATTCAACGAGCAATTTGTTGTATTTTAGCAGAATACTAAGCAGCAGAAAGGCAGAACTGAGTACATCTTAATATGTTTATTTATCGCAAGCAATATCATTATCACGATATATTTAACGTTAGGCCATATTGCATATTTTCCTCATATCGTGCAGCCCTAATAACTACACTGAAATTGTGTCAGATGCTGCATAGTGTCGCAATGTTTTCATCTGTATCATCTTTTAGTCCAATTTGTTAAACATGTAAATAGTTATGTATTTCTAAATGATCTGATAATGTTATGTAGTCGTCGTTTTCACCTTCGTTTGACTAGTTTGTCACTGAACCCAGCCATCACGCGCTGTGGCTTCACATCCTGCGACACCCACCGCCACAAGTAAATTCTCACCGTGTGGGAAACGCTGGTGTGTGAAACGTACCTTCATAAAGAGAGGGTTCCCATTCAACGACTCTGCTCTCTTGATGTTCTCCACCCCGCACTAAACGGAAGAAAGACGGAACAAAATGTCACACGTTTATGTTACTGAACCAAACATCCAAACGCACCATTCATATCAACCAAATCTAACAGGTTAGGTGTAAAAAAGCCCCCTAGTTTATATACATACTGAAAATATAATGACATTCAAGTTAACCATGAGTAAGGACATATTTGAAAAGTGAGGACATTTTGGAATGACTTTTTTTTGGGAATGTTTAGATTAAGGCTTGGTAATGCATAATGAATTGTGATAGAAGTACACGCGCACGCACAGCCTGGAGCTGCTAGGGAAGTGAACGTGGAGTTTGTCTCTTCCTTACCTCCTCCCCCAGCACCTGCCCATACTCGATGTCGAGCTCGTGTAAAGTCTCTATGTGGTCCGAGGTGAAGGCGATGGGCACCAGCAGGATGTTCTTCTTCCCACGCTCACACAGACCTTTAATCACATCGTCCGTCTGGGGGCCGAGCCACTGCATGGGCCCCACCTGAATGACCAAACACAAGACACGACGAAAGTTTTTAATTCTATTTAGAGTGGAGATTTACGGGTGCCATTTTTGTGTTGACGTAATACAACAGTTTCTCCATCCGGTCCAACCCTTTGATACAGACTAAAGCTTCATCCACGCTACTACGTTTTCATTTTTAAAACGGCATTTGGAAACTAAAATGATCTCCGTGCACACAAGCGTTTAAGTTGGTATCAGCAATAATCTCCGTTCATATTAACACACCTGACAGCACATATCACATGACCATTCCCATACACTGGGAATGCGTGTCCCGGGGTAAACAGGAAGCAGATTGACGTTACTCTGCAGTTGAAAATCATGGACGTATAAGTTGAACATACAGACAATACTTTGGAGAAAGAACAACAATGGCGAAAAGTAAGACCAGGGTTTTGTTTGCTTGGGCGACGACGAAGTGGAACTGTTACCGAAAGGTAGGTAAGCCTACCTAACCGATAAGACTGACGTGCATCGTCGTTTCCAAAGGCCTCCGTTTGTCCCCGTCCTGACTACAAGGCAACCCCGAAGTTTTCAAAATGGGGTGTCAGCAGTGTTTCCAAATGTCTCCGTTTCATGGGCTGGAAAACGCCGGAGGGAGCAGTGTGGAGGTGACATGTAAATGTAGCAAAAGATATTTGATTTTAAACAAAAAACGTAGTAGTGTTAACGTAGCCTAAATGGTCATGGTCCCCAGAGGATGGTCCATTTTGATTTAAAAGGATCTCTACCACCACCTTTAGTTCAGACTTTACAATTGTAACTCCACTACTGGTAACGTCCCTGACACACCAACCCGATTATCGGCCGTCGGACAGTCTGGCGAGGTCAGTGACTCGAGTCTGTTCGGTGTGTTCCGTGCCGTCGTCTGTTGGAGGAGCTGTCGGCCTTCATTTTTGGCCGACCCGACATGCTCAATCGGAGACAGGGCAGTTGGGACTCACCCGGAAATGGCGAGCGGATGAGCCTCTCAAAATCTGACGAAAATCTTTTAAACTGACCTTTGTCGATCTGAAATGAAGACAGATTCAGCAACTGCATGGCCCATTTCTCACTTAAAATGTTTTCAGAAACACGTTTCGGTGAACTATTTAAGTACAATATGAGATATTCTTAACAATTCTGAACAAGCCGCCATGACAGTCTGGCTGTGAATTCCCGGAGAAAAAAGACCTCCGTGACGCGTTCGACCTATCAGCTGCCGGTTTTCATTTTCTGGTAAACAATACAGACAAGCGCCGCCTGCTGCTATGGAGACGTATTACGTTTTGAGCGTACGCTCAAGTCGGCGTCAGGGACCCGACTGATCAGTCCGACTGCCTTTTCGGCCGTCTGGTTGGTGTGTACGCAGCTTAAGGATCATCAGTATCAGTATGTTTGTTCTGTCCAACACTTTGATATTGTGTCTGAAAGTCTTCAGATCGCTGTCTTGTAATCAGGAGTCTTGAAGTCGTCGTGGTTTTCGCACTACACTGGCGACAGGGTGGTCACACACAACAAGATATTTCACCAGGAGGAATCCCCTGACGTATACGTCTGTCTCCAAACTATTTTTTCATGAAAACGCGAGAAGTGACATGGGGCAGGACGTACTGTAATACCATGCGCAAGTCAGGATTTTTGTTCCAAAATTGGATGTCTGCCAGAAACGAGCACTGATTTGTAGCGATAAAACAAATAAGAAAAGGAGAAGAAAATGGGTTAAAGAATGGATTGTAGCCATGCTTGTTGATGTTGTTGTTGGCACACGTTCACAAAATAGCCTGTTTTCATACGTCTTTACCATTTTCCTCTAGGTGCAACAGCAACTTTGGTCCGTATTGCAATGCAACGCATACAGTAAAGTTGCTATTGTTACAGGGGACCCCTCCCCCAGGTTTTCCCTCAACCTGTGTCTTGCCCTCTCATTGGCTCTTGGACACCCAGACAGGTCCAGATATTAAGCCTGCTAGATATTTGGAATGTGTCGGCTCGCGTCTCTGAGCAGTTAACACATAGCACTTGCGCCTATGACTCGAGCGCCGATTTGCTTCTGATTTCCGGCTTTTTACAGGGAGCTTCAAAAAGTGAGTGGAAAATCAGGGCCAATGTGGTGTAGTGTGACTGTAAACTAGGCTTGTCTTGTTAAATCAAACCTGTGTATGTTGTCCTTCTGTCTGTTTCCAGGTATTCTTACAAGTCACACTTTCATTTAACATGACTGCCCCATAAAATGATTTCCTTATCTTATTTTTCAACAAGCAAAATACAAGCCTTAACAATCAAATGATGTCCTACATATTGTGTATGTTTTGAACAGCAAGAGTATTTAAACCCATGTCTGGTTTATTTTGTGCTGAACAGGTATCCAGCAACTACGTCCCAATCCTCTTCTATTGTAAACAGATGATTGGCTGCAAGATTTAATGAATGATGTGTGAATTTTGAGCCACAGTGACCTGAGGACTAAGAGCTTTGAGGTATTAGATAGACAAGTGGCTCCATCTTGTGGCGTTCAAAGAAAAGAAACGTTGTGTGATGGCAGCACTGAACTACAATAAGTTCACCCTGACAAATGAAAAACCTGTACAGTGAAGAGTTATATAAAGTTACATAGTTATAGTGTAGAGGTTTCTGCACATCTGCAGTGATGTACAGCATGAGTTTGTGAATATTAAAATCCATATGAATAATTGGCTGTATTAAAGTATAACATTACCGTTTTATTTGCCTTCCACCTTAATGTAGGTTTTGTAAATACTGGGTACCCTACTGTGCAGTAGTAGCAAAAAAAAAAACTGAAGTCTTCCAAATAATTATATTGTATAAGTACCAGCTGGAACTTGTAAGTATTTTAGTGGTACCTAATTCATACAATGTAATAACACTGTAAACCGCAGGCATTATAAAGTCTGACCAAATGCGGTTAATGATGCAGAATGGATGCAGCATTAATAGTCACTTACAAACTGACTGTTACAGTACTGCTGGTTGTCTGTGTCACTACTGTTTTCAGCAAACAACCACTGTCGAGGTGCCCTTGAGTAAGGAAGTGTGTGTGTGTGTGTGTGTGTGTGTGTGTGTGTGTGTGTGTGTGTGTGTGTGTGTGTGTGTGCTGTGTGTGTGTGCTGTCTGTGTGTGTACTCACCCTGGACTGCCACACTAGTCTGTAAGGGTTACAGTGTCCCAGTCTCTCCATGACTCTCTGAACGGTGGCTCCCACTTCCTGAGGATATGGGTCACCTCTGTTTACAACCTGCACATGGTACACAGGAGTAGCACTGTCAGTAGTACTACTACTAGTAGTAGTAGTAGTAGTAGTAGTAGTAGTAGTAGTAGTAGTAGTAGTAGTATCAGTATCTGTGGAAAGCCACGAACGGCCATCGTTGCAATTATTTTTACTTATCTCGAGATAATGAGTTAATTATCTCTTTATGTCGAGAAAACAACAGATCTTTTCCTCTTATTATTTATAATATTTTTTCAGAGATCAGAATGTCCAAACGGCACAGATCGAGCTGACGGACATAGCAGAAAGATACAGGTGTGACGTCTGGTTTTCAAAATAAAGTGTTAACAAAGGCTATATAGCTATTGTATACAGCCTATGGGGTGTCTATCTCTATATATATATATATATATATATATATATATATATATATATATATATATATATATATAGTGACTATATATATATATATATTAGGGCTGTCAAATGATTAACATTTTTTAATTGCGATTAATTGCTGAAGTTCTATAGTTAATCGCATGTTTTATCACAATTAAAATTCTATTATTTTGCATTTCAGAACTGTTTTTAAGTACATATTAACAATGGAAAGCAATTCTTACCAGTGTATCTTGATTGGGAATCAAATGAATGCAAAGAAAGTGACTTTATGAACTTGACTATTATTTATTTATTGTAAACAAATGTGTGAATCTGTCATTATTGCACAAATTCTACAAGTACCTAACCTAACTGAGATGTAACACTAACACATTGCTTATACAGTACAAACAAAATGGTCCAAAAACCAGATGCCACAGAAGGACATTTAACCTTTACATTTTTAACAAGGATTGAGAACAATTGACTGAGATGTAACACTAACAACCACCGTTAAGGCAAACGAGTGCAAAGTCCAGCCAGAGTCAATATAGTGTTTAGTAACTCCTAAGTAATTTTGATTACTCACTGACGTCCAGTGATCACCGGTTAATGAGACAGTGTTTGCACTTGGCAGCAGTTCCAGTTTAGCTGCTTTCTCCGTGTCATACAGGCTGTGTATGGTGAAACTACTGTCCCCCTCGACGGCAGTGTATAAGACGGGTCGGAATATGCCAACCGTAGTACGTCTTTAAGACCCGAGTCCTCTACGATGCTGACAGGTCTGCAGTTAGTTGCCACCCATTTTGCAAGAGCTGTAGTAATTTTTTTGGGATTTGGTTTCATCCACAGGTTGGCAAGTAGCACTCTCCAAAACACTGCTTTGCCTGAGCCCACTAGCATCAAACGGCGTCACGTTAATACGCTTAGCTTGTAGGTGGTAGCTTAAGCTTGACGTGCTTCGGTGATATTTTAATTCGGCTTTACACAATGTGAATATGGCTTTCGACTTGTCTACTGAGCCGTCCGGGAGTTTTTTTCAAAAGAAAACGCCATTCAGAAGTGTGTTGCTGCTGTCTTTCTCCATGCCGGCAGCCTGCCTGCATTCTGCAGCAGAAGATGGGTTATGAAGAAGTACAGCAGCGCCAAAGGGTCAAAATAGTAGCCGTTAGGCACGACGCAAAGCCGAGTGATGTTTAAATAAATTAAACGCATGCGATTAAAAAAAATGAATCGCATTGCGTCGGCCCTTAATCGCATCACGATTAACGCTGACAGCCCTAATATATATATATATATATATATATATATATATATATATATATATATATATATATATATATATATATATATATATTTATTTATTTATTTATATATATATAGTTATTACACACATATATACACACACACACACGTCGCCGGTCCATTCCACTCCATTCCAGACAGAATACCAGCTGAGATCAGTTGCATTGTTTTTTTTAATCAGGGCAGCAGTTTTCAGATTACATCATGTGTTTACATAATTGCAAAAGGGTTCTCGACTGTTGTAGACAGAAATGGCTGAACAAACGCTTGAAATCCATGTTTTTTGGTCTAAACGTCATACCCAAATTAAAAGTGGTTCAGCTTCCATATACTTTGACACTCTGGGGTGTGCCTGATATCATTGGAAAGGTGATTGATGTGGGTGTGTTTGTGTATTTGAGAAGTGTTTTATTTTGTACTTTTACTTTTTTGTACAGGAAAACGCACAGACATATCTGTAGAAAAAAATTCATATAAAATCCATTTTTGAGTCTTTGAGTGAGGAGACATGTGGCTAATGCCCTGTGTTGTCTGTCACCTGTCAGATGTGTTTACAGCAGTGTATTCTAATCATTTTACAGATGTATGACTTGGACGGAAATAAAAAACCTCCATTCTAGCCTCTGTAACTCTGTGTTAGTAAGGCCTAGAATCACCCTGACACTTGTAACAAAAACTTGAGTGATCAGGCACACCCCAGAGTGTCAAAGTATATGGGAGCTGTACCACTTTTAATTTGACGTTTAGACCAAAAAGCATGGAATTTCAAGCATTTCTTCAGCTACTTCTTTCTACAACAGTCGAGAACCCTTTTGCAGTTATGTAAGCACATAATGTAATCTGAAAACTGCTGCCCTCATTGAAAAAACAATGCAACTGATCTCAGCTGGTATTCTGTCTGGAATGGAGTGGACATTTCTAAGTGACCCCAAACGTTTGACCGGTAGTGTATATATATGTAAAAAAGATTACTTGAATTATATTCACAAGTGTAAAACATGTAACCTGTGTCTCTAATAAATTTAAAAAGAAAATTCCACTTAATTGTGAGGTAAATGACCTTACTCTTTGACATTTGAGTTATAAATAATAAGAGGAAACGATAATTTTAACACGCAATGTATCTGTGCCGTGGTAGTTTTAGAATAGAAGCAGCAGCGCTACTGCTATTAGTAGCAGCAGTATTATAGCAAACATCCCCCCTCAGTTGCTCTTCCCAAGGTTTTTCCCCCAATAAAAGGGGTTTGTTTGGGTTACATTGATTTGACTTGAATTAGACTTCTGCCCACGAAATTGCCACACAAAAGACCAAACGTCCAAGTCCTACCAAAGCCGGAGATCACACTGAACCATGAAACATTCTTGAATTCATCACACAGGCTTTAATCAAAGTGGATGGGACAAGGAGGAAACGTGCAGAGGCTGGTGCACTTAGTTGTACTAGTAGAAGGTGCGTCAACTAGACTATTGGCATCCATCAGTATCAGCAGGAGAAGAGGCAGGCGGTAGTATTTTTATCAGTAGTACTAGCACTAGTACTTCATGGTACTTACAGCCATAGGGAGTGAGTGTGCTGAGAACAGAATGACAACGTCGTCTCTCTTCTCTTCTGGAAACTTCAGCAGCTCGTTTCTGATGTGTTCTGCAAAACACTACACGTGCACAGACAGACACACACACACACATTATTTTCTTCCGATGTTCTGTGATATCGAAATACTGACACTATAATTTTCCAAACCTTAGAACATGTTATTTATTTACAACATTTTACACACAAAATACACCTCCTTCTCCCCTTCCAAACCCGTCCCTACAACCTCACAAATCAAATAATTATTCATTTCTTAAACTGCACTGAAACTTTATTCTTGTATTTGTGTTTTTATTTTTTAACTGCCGAGGCAATGTCTTTTCGTTCCATCCGCACCACCGTGTGTGTGTGTGTGTGTGTGTGTGTGTGTGTGTGTGTATCAGAGCGGAGCCCCGCTCTCTGTCAACATGCAGAGAGGACTCGCGCTTACAGGTACCGAAGTTGGGCACCGTTTTAATGTGAATCGGTCCTTGGTAGTAGCGACGTCATTCTGTCAGCACCCAAAAAGGTACCGGATTCGGCACTCAGTCGTAATGGAAGCCAAGTTAATAATATAATAATAATAATAATTTATTTTTGTTCCCTCAGTGAGTAGGAGAAGCCTGACAGGCACGTTGGTTCTATTTACTAATACCGGTGTGTGTGTGTGTGTGTGTGTGTGTGTGTGTGTGTGTGTGTGTGTGTCTAACCTCCACCAGCAGAGGGTGGGTGGGCCAACGGTCGATGACACTCCAGCGCATTTTTGGCCTGTCGCCTCTGTTGCTGTAGTAACGGTAGATGGCGTTCAGACTGCTGCCTGGATGGACGGACGGACAGACAGACAAACGCATTAATATTGTAAACATGTTTCATAAACACAACAAGCACAGCCCTCTGTCAACAGCGGAGTGACTACAACTGCTTTTCATTGTATTGTACGACCCTGTGTTGCATGTGTAAATAGATAAACCTTGGATTTGGGCAGCCCTTCACGCTCAGACCTCCTGGGAAGTCCGAGAGTCTGCAGACTGAGCCTCGGCTGCTTCGTGTTCTCAAAAACCTACCAGTTATGTCGACTCTGCCACGATTCAAAAACTCTTCTATCAAGCATGACGCTGGATTTGATTTAGTTTACGAATACTACACGTGCGTGTGTGTGTGTGTGTTTATCAATGGGTAACAGGGTGGATAGCACTCTGGGTGTGGTGACACTAACGGCCACGAAAGTCTTTTTTTATCTTATAGTTTTTCCCTTTTATCTTTTTATTTTAAATGAATTCAGTGCTGACCTGTGGAAAGGTATTCATTACTTCTGAACAGCATGGAATTAGCATTATTGCTACTGTAAAGCAGCTGTACTGAGGTTATTTTACGTGTGTCTGTTCTTGTTGTTTTATCTTATGCATTCATTTATGTCATTTCCTGCATCTGTGCTGTGTGTGACTGTCACCTGTGGTGGAGCAGCTGTACTGAGGATACTGTGTGAAGGCCACAGCTCTCTCCACTCCATCTCTCTCCATCTCCTCGATGGCCTCCTCCGTCAGCGGCTTAACATACCGGAAACCGATATAGAACTTGTGAGGAGCTGAAGAGAGAGACAGTCAGTCAGTAACTGCCAGTCATGTGAAATACACACATTGCTGTTTGAGTAAAACTATGGCTGAGAATAAAACACGAATGTGGCACTTAGACATGAAGTAAAACATCTGAATAATGAAAGTAATACAGTCAGGAACATAAAGGGAAGTGATTATGGTGAGTATAAATTGGTATGAAAGTGTTAAACTGGTTCTCCTATTCAGAATCAGGTTACACTTGTACATGTGGTCAGTTTTCAGACCGCCGTTTGTGTCGTTATCAGCGAGGTGTGTGCAGGCGTGTTCAGGGACACTCCTTCACTGCGTCACTATCTACACTTCACACACACACACTTTCTAAGAAGATCACATCTACAGTGCATTATGTGGGCATTCATAGTGAATTTATCATGCATGTGCAGAGACACTCCTTCACATGCGCGCACGCACGCACTTGTTTATTGCTGTTGTCATTTTCAGCTGAACTGTAACATTTAAAAAGACATATAGTTGAACACTGTGGTCCGATCTGTCTGTGGTCTCTTTTTTTCAGTCCTGTGTTGCTTTGCTAGTGTTTCTGATGAACCAAATCTAACATTACGAACAGCAACACGTCACCGCCGGTCGGACTGACTGCTAGTTTGGGTGGTGTCAGTTTCTTTATTCTGTGGCCCAACAGGTAAATTAAGCCTTCAGCCCAACGTTAGTGAAAGTGTTGACGTATGAAAGCATGCATTTTAGATGAATGAGATGAGAGTATATCCAGTTGTTCCTCGACCCTAGCCTGACGTCGTCTGATTCTGCTCCATTGGGCTGTGATTATGGGGCGTGTTTCAACCGAACTGGTTCGAGCATAGTTGCTCCACAACGGATCAAGTCCAGACCGAACTTCCTGACCTCAAATGTTGTGGCCAGGGGCTAAGTTTGGCTGGCATCCAGGCTACCTCGCCCCCGTTTGCTCAGGAGGTTTTCTACCCGGAAGTTATAGACACACATACTCGCTTTAAATTTCAGGAGTGAGAGCTCTGACAGGCAGGATGACCCTCCCTTCCTGTTAGGCAGCGGTGTATATACTCTCTGGGACCGTCTCACCTGTCTCAGGACTCATCTCGTCCAGCAGCTTCACCATGCCCTCTCCCTGCATGGAGGTCCAGTGTTTGATGGGCGAGCCTCCTCCGATCTTACTGTACTGCTCCTGGATCTTTGGCGTGCGGCGCTTGGCGATGAACGGGCCGAGTTTACTGCAGAGCAAGGGATAGATTGAAGAGTTACGACTAAAACACTCGTAATGTTACAGTACAATATTTACTCATAGCTTTTAACACAAATGGGTCCAAAGCATGATGAATAGGCCCTAATGTGTACTAGTTAAACTAGAACATTTAAGTGGCTTTCATGAACGCAACTTCAATTTGGCTTAGTTGGTTGGTTGGTTGGTTGGTTGGTTGGTTTGTCTGTCAGCAGGATTATGGAACAACTACTAGCACAATTTTCCTGAAACTTGGTGGAAGGGTGCAGCATGGGCCAAGGAAGAACCCATTCAGTTTTGGAGTGGATCCAAATCACGGGGTGGATACACTTATTATTTTTTACTTTCGACAAAGGCTGAATATGTCACACGAATCGGCTTTCTATTTGTAAACACACAGTGTTCAAAGTTGCCCCCCCCCCCAGCAGTGGTTGAGCGAGCTAGAGAGTGAATGAAAAGAGGGAGCGCCGAACAAAGCAGTGAATTAGAGGACTAAAACGATCCTTTCTCATTGTCTCGGAGAGAGGTCATGTTCTGAAACTTCCTCCTGTCTGTTTCTGTGTGTATGTGTCAGTTAGACAGTATGAGACACGGGGGGGGGGCAAAAGAGGCAGTTTGAAACGGGAACACGGTTATTGGCTGGGTGTTACACACTCATGTTACCCTGGAAATCCAGAGTTCTCGCGAGAGCACAATTTGAATTTGCTCAGCGAGTCACTGGTATTCAGTAATGATGCTCGTTAACTACGCCCTTGTAGCCGAGCTGCACCAATCCCATCGGTGTATCTGATATAGGCGGGCCAGAGGCGAGCTAAACAGATGACGACAGTTTAATCTACCAGTTGGCTCCTTGGATGTGGGGCTCTGGATACGTCACCCCATGTATTGTTGTGATTGGTCGTAGTGTTATCCAATTGCGTGCAGTGAGATTTTCAAATGCATGCTTAGTGCCACCCCCGAGTTGGGCCCTTTTCATTACTCAATGCCAGACCCTTAATCTTTCGGATTTGGGTCTGGATTTCTAGGCTACACTCATGTGGGGCCCAAAGGCTCTTTGTTGACGCCCAGAAGCGTCCCAACTCTCCAAAATGAAAAATAAGAGAAAATACAGGCAGAAGGCAGGGTCTCTAGACACACCTCTGGTGGGTCATCAGTGATGACTGAGAGGGATTACTTTTGTAAAAGGGGTATACTTTGTTTTTTGAGGAAATCAGAATCAGAAAAAGGTGTATTGCCACAATAAGTACACTTACGTAGAATTTGCCTTGGTCAATAGTGCAAACAAAAACAAACAAGCATATTAAACATTTATATGAAATAATAAATACAGAAAACAAATATATACATACAAAATAACTGTGGAATAGAAAAACAAGAGGCTGAATGGGAAAGTATTGCAAATTATATTATACCTTAAAACAAAAGAAAGTAAATTGGTTACTTCCTTTGGTAAATAATATGCTCCACTGTCTGTATAAATGTGTATTGTTCTTTTATTCTAGGGACTAGGGCTGGGACCATATGCTTTTGTCCCGATTTGATTCTTTCACGATACAATTTGTATTGCGTTTTTTCATTTATTGCAATTCTAGAAGCATCGCGATTTGATAGTATTGAGTATTGCGATTTTCTTTTCCTTATTTAATAAAAACAAAAAGTTGAATAATTCCCTTCTAGAGACAATACATCATGAGAGATTTCTAAAAACTAATTGTTTTCTAAAAAGAACGCACATCACATGTCAGTCACTCAGTCAGTCTGACATTTAGTTCATTTGTAAAGAAGTACATAACATTTACTTTCTGCATGTTCTGCTTTCGGTCTGTCTTGCTGGAAATGGATGTGATGGAGTCACTGTTGGCAGTGCCGTATAAACAGAAAATATTTAGGTAAATTATTGGTATAAACAAATTTTAAAAAAATATCGATTCTAGGGCGCCCAGATAGCTCAGTTGGTAGAGCGGGCGCCCATATATAGAGGTTTACTACTCAACGCAGCGGGCCCGGGTTCGACTCTGACTTGCGACCCTTTGCTGAATGTCATTCCCCCCTCTCTCTCCCCTGTCATGTCTTCATCTGTCCTGTCAAAAATAAAGGCCGAAAACAGCCAAAAAATTATCTTTAAAAAACAAAAATAAATAAATAAATAAATAAATATATATATATATATATATATATATATATATATATATATATATATATATATATATATATATATATATATATATATATATATATATATATATATATATATATATATATATATATATATATATAAAATATATATATATATATATATATATATATATATATATATAATATATATTATATATATATATATATATATATATATATAATATATATATATATATATATATATATATATATATAAAATATATATATATATATATATATATATATATATATTATATATATATATATATATATATATATATATATATATATATATTTTCTAGGGAAAAGAATCGCTTTTAAAAATAATCACAAAAAATCATGAAACATACGATTTTCAATTTTTTTTTTTTTTTTTTCCACTCCTACTGGGGACCATATGAGTTTGTGTTTCTAATGGTATTCTTTTTTTCCAGAAGGAAAGGAATCTGAACATGTTGGAAGAGCAAGTGCACAGTAGTGTGTACCCTCCACATGTGCCATAGCATCCCTGAGATAAGATGCTGCCACCACCTTTCAGCAGAAAACAAAAAAAGATGAACAAGCATTTTTTTTTTTTAGAGAACAAACATTATCAAAGCTAAATATAAGCCATAATGAATACATTCAATATTCTTTCTTCGAGACAAAGAGGAAAGTCTAGGCTCAGGCAAAGATATTATATCGAACAGAGAATGTATGTATTTTTTTTTGGTCTCGAAAAGCTATTTCATCAAAGTAATTTAATGTAATTTAAACTCATCTGGTTGGTCTCTGTAGTGCATGTTGGTTTAGATATTCTAAATAGCCCATGTACCACTCACAAACAGTATTAAGCAGAAGTTAAACCTGCCTCCTTGAAGGATTAAATTGAGCTTCAATGTAGTCCGAGAATAGCTCTCATCCTACCTCTTGCAATCGGCTTAGTTTAATTTGGAATAGGCTAAATCTTAGACTATTTTAAGATAAGTCTGTGCAACTTGCTTTGAGTTAAGACCGATCAAATGGGCATTTTAGTCTGGGACCAGGCTTAAGCCTCGTCTGTGAAACCAGCGCTATATATGTTCCACAACAAAACTTTGTGGTCACAGTTGTGACGTTGAAATGCCACGTTGAAATGCCATGTTGAAATGCCATGTTGAAATGCCATGTTGAAAAGCCATGTTGAAAAGCTCCAGGGTCTTTATTAGGGGTGGAACGGTACATGTTTTCGTATTGAACCGAAAAAGTACGGCGTCACGGTTTGGTGCATGAATTTACACGGAGAATACACGATATAAAAATAAATAAAACTTGCGTCGCGGCTCCGAACCATTAGTTGGGAGAGACGCCTTGTTTCTTCAGGCTAACTATATTAGCTTTAGCCAGGCAGGGAGCAGCTTGACACTTGAGACTGTATGACACCAAGTGGTACAGCCTGAGACATGCATAATAAAAAAAAAAAATTGCCTTCTGCATTTTTGTTTTGCTTTTCCCGCCATTGTACCGAACTCGTACCGAACTGGGATGTCTGAACCGAGGTATGAACTGAACCGTGACTTCTGTGTACCGTTCCACCCCTAGTCCTTATGCTTCCTCGTCTCGCAGATTTCTTTCGATTGTGGTGGCACCTGGATCGTTTTTGCAGCTGCTGCCGTGGTCCTGCTTGACGCCCTGCTACGCCCTGCACTGCTACTACTATTATTTCTAGTCATAGTTCTATTATCTTTATTGTTACTATAATTGCCATGCATCATGCCAACTGCTATAATTATTATGAAATCATATTTCTGTATATCTGTGTCTCTGTCCGACAGTGACAGATGGCCACCCACCAAGAGCCTGGTTCTCTGGTGTACTGCTGGTTTCAACCACAGAGGGGAGAACACTACACACCAACAGATTGTCCCTGTAACAGCAACATAACACTAAAAGAAAAATAGCAGACTGTTCAGGTTCCCAGATTAATCTGAGGGGGTCACACAGACTCACAAGATGACAAAGAAAAACAAATATATTAATGTCAAATGTTTCTTTTCTTTCCACAGATTTTTTTCTTCTGAAACATTGGAGATTTTCACGTGAGATGAAACAATCTTAGACGGAAAAGAAATATTTGCTCATAACTCACATCCACTATCAAATGTAATGTTTAATCACAATAAAATAAATCATTTCAAGGACTCATAAGCAAAAAAAAAGGTTGGGACCAACTGCTTTAGTGAACAGTATTGTTAAAGTTTTTCTTCTCAGCAGCAACAAGAAACACATTGTTGGTTTAATGTCAGTTATTATGAAACAGAGAAGAGAGAGCATCGTGACCCAACAACCTTCTCCATTTGTTCTCTTTAGTGCGTGTGTGTGTGTGTGTGTGTGTGTGTGTGTGTGTGTGTGTGTGTGTGTGTGTGTGTTTGTGATTTATAGAAGCTGTGATCCAGACTGCATTTGAAATGATATTTTAATCTGTAAACACAGCTAGTGCAAGTCCCATGCTAGGGTTTGTATCCCTAAACAAACACACACTTAATGAATGTTACACTTATTTACTAGATATGCTATCGTTTGCAATACAAATGGCAAAGACTTGTTTGTTGGTTTGTTGGTCCGGGGAACAACTATGCTGCAAGCGGTCAAATACAAAATCACAGGTTTTAAAAAGCTGCTTTTATTCAGATAAAGATAAACTGTGTGTATGTGTGTTTGGTGCGCGTGTGTGTGTGTGTGTGTGTGCGCATGTGCAGCGTCTCCACGGTGCATACCTCTGTACAGGGAGTTTCATCAGGTCTGTGTCCATGAAGAGCCGCAGCAGGAAGTCGTGAACATCTTCTAGTTTCTCAGGTCCTCCCATGTTCAGCATCAAGATGCCCGTCTTAGGTTTCCTGCAGGCACAAAAGATTTATAATTAATAATTCATATCTAACAATACCTCGACCCCCCACAAAAAATATGTTAAGCTTATTGATTATTAAATGATGCTTAATCAATAGCCTTACTACAATTAAATCTCACAATATATTGATTTTCTTAATTTCTGCTGATGTATTAGTCTTTGTGCACAGACTATTGTAATTATTGATTGCTAATGCCATTATGCTAACACAAAACAAAATTCGTAGAATATTGATATTTCTACATATATATATAGTTTATAGATAATAAATAGCGGTGTCTGTGTTGGGCTTTCAACCAGTTTGAAGGACATCATGTGAATGTTTTAAACTTAACTTAAAAGCTCTAAATTTGAAACTACTAGAAAGCACCCAAAGTCATCTTGTCCTGTCATCCTGTGACATTAATGTTATCTTACAAGTAAGGAAAAGGTGTCATACGCTCTGGCTTCATATGCATTTCTCTATTTATTTAAATGACGTTTCTGGTCTGAGGGCCAAAACCTTCTTCAAAATCAAGGCCTGAGAGCCTAAATGTGATCAAAATAAATAGATAAATGCATACGAAATTAGAGTATGCAACACTTTTTTCTTACTCACAAGTCTACTTTCATGCAGGTTTTTTTTCCATGCGTTACTTTTCTGCGTTATCTTAAATGTTAGCTTATCCTGTCAGCCTGTGTCATTAATGTTATCTTAAACAACTAATGTTAGCTTGTTGTATCAGGCTCTGATGCTAATGTCAACTCAAGTCTCCAATGTTAGCTTGTCCTGTCAGCCTGTGACATTAATGTTATCTTAAGCAACTAATGTTAGCTTATTGTATCAGGCTCTGATGCTAATGTCAACTCAAGTCTCCAATGTTAGCTTGTCCTGTCAGCCTGTGACATTAATGTTATCTTCAGCAACCTTTTAGCTTACTGTATCAGGCTGTGATGCTAATGTCAACTCAAGTACCCAATGTTAGCATGTACGCCTTTGACATAAATGTTAGCAAAAAATAACTACTGTTAGCTTGTTGTATCAGGCTGTGAAATAATGTCAACTCAAGCACCAAATGTTAGCTTGTCATCACAATTTGTGATATTAACTTTAGTTCCAGTAGCAGATGTTCACTTTTAAAAATTGTATTTTTATTTCTTTAGAAAGAAAAGCAGCAGAGCAATGAACATTACCAGCTTTGTACCTGATTGTTAAAAAATGTTTGTTTTTTTTAGCAGGTTTCCTGCTGTCCCACACAGTGAAGACAAAAATGATAAAATAACATAAAGGCAAGACAAGCAATAAAAGTAAGAAGTTTTTTTTATCAAGTCTTGTGAAATTAATGCTAGCTCCAGCAGCTGATGTTAGCTTGTAGTGCAGCTTGTGAAATTAACATGCTTGTCACCTCAGTCTATGAAACTAGCCTTAGCTCAAGTAGCTAATGTTAGCGCTTTCTGTCATCTTGTGAAACCAACTTTAGCGCCACAAGCTGATATTAGCTTGTCAGTAAATTCTGTTGGGTGCTGCAATGCTTTCAACTTTGCACTACATCACAACTCATTTTAAGATTCACAGACGCACTGCGTGCACAGCTCTGGTTTCTGTTTTTTTATACACATTTATAAGCCTTGAATGAAGTCTAAAGCTGACAGCATAACTGTTTTGATCTCCTACTCTAAAATATTTCAATTGCTTTCATCTCTTACTCTAAAAGTGACAGTTCAACTGCTTTTATCTCTTATTTTAAAACTGACGTTTCAACTGTTTCCATCTTAGTCTAAAGCTGATAGCACAAATGTTTTTTATCTCTTACTCTAAAAGTGACAGTTCAACTGCTTTCATCTCTTTCTATAAAACTTATAGTTCAACTGTTTCATCTCTAACCCTAAAGCTGACAGTTCAACTGCTTTTATCTCTTACTCTAAAACTGGCATTTCAACTGCTTCGGTCTTTTACTCTTGAACCGACAGTTTAGCAGCTTTTAAAGTTTCTACAAGGAACTTCCATTTTATGTTGATTTTGGCAGCCTCAGTGGACAAAAGTGGTAGTGTTTCCATGAGCTGAAGGAGTTTCTGGTGAATCATGTGAATCCTCTAGCAGGCATTAGGAATATCTGCTGAGGCGACTCAGGTCCTTTGGAGTATGCAGGACTCTCCTCAGGACTTTTTACGACTCTGTGGTGGCCTCTGCCATCCTTTATGCTGTGGTCTGCTGGAGAGGGGGCAGCTCGGACAGGGACAGGAGCAGACTCAATAGACCAGATCAGGAGAGCGTGTCCTCTGTACTCCATAGAGGAGGTGGGGGAGAGAAGGACGTTAGCTAAGCTGACATCCATCATGGACAACACCTCTCACCCCATACATGACACTTGTGGGGTCCCTGAACAGCTCCTTCAGCAGCAGACTGATACACCCAGGGTGTAAGAAGGAGAGGTACCGCAGGTTGTTCATCCCGGCCGGTGACAGACTCTACAACACCTGCACCACCAGATAACGTTGTAGTTTTCTGTTCCTGTTTCAATTACCCACCACTTACCATGGCTCTATGTATATCTTTATTGTTATTATCTGTATTTATATTTTTCCATTCAGAGTACTTCTTTTTTCAATTTTATTTATATTATGGTCACACTTCAATACCATTTATATTATTGTTAATTACTTTTGCTATGTTATTTAATTACATATTATTCAATCTAATTTCACGTCAATTACTTACATTACAAAACATTTCGTACTATGACCACCTCACTTTACTTTACAATACTTTTTATATAATGCCACTTTACATTCATTCAGTACTTTTTGCACACTGTCTGTTGTTTGCTGTTGTTTGTTTGTTGGTTTGTTTTTATTGTGGAAAAACTACTGCTGTAACAAGTGAATTTCCCCATTGTGGGATGAATAAAGTATTATCTAATCTAACTACAAATATTCTCGCTGATGGTCTTGTTTTCTTATGTGATTATATAATATCAGTATTAAATTAAGTTTCATCACCAGTTAAAAGACTCTTTGCAGTAACGAGACGCTGATGCAGCTGTTAAAGATGAACTAAAACGCTAAATCCACTTTTCTGAGTTAGTTAAATTACATGTACAATCACATCATTACACTATCAATTGATCCTGGTCCCATTTCATAGCGTTCATTACAACAGAAGCCGTTTTCCGTTTTACAGAGAAACAGTGATTCTGTCCACTTGACGGTGTATTCTGGGACACTCCACAGAGAACTTGCCGTTTAAGTACCACCTGGAGCCAACAACCCCAGAAAAGACTGGGCAACTGGCCGCTACAGAAGCTCAACAAATGACCCACAAAAGATCCCAGATGGCTGTAGCAGACTGTTGTCTTGTTGTGTCAGGGTTCTCTGAAGCTGCATTAGCCGTAACAGTTATGCTACGGAGTGTATTTATGTACATCTACATCCACTTAGTATAAAACTGCCACCGTGTGTTGCCAAACAGTTGTGTGCGTGCGTGTCACCTGTTCTCCTGTGTTTCTAGAGTCGCAGCCTGGGCTAAAGCAGCAGCAGCAGTGGAGCGTTTCCTTACACTCAGACTGACGCTGCTCCTGGCAACTAAAGCAGAAGGAGAAAACATCCGTCACTCACACACATTTTTTATACAGGTTAAATAAATATTACTAGGCATGCACGGTGTTTCCCACTACCTTACATCATACATTGTTATTAATCAAGAAAATAATCGACAGATTAATTGACAGATGATAATTGTTAGTTGCAGCCCTATTCAGTGTAGAACCAAACGGGGGTTCTTAGTTTTCACTATTAGCAACAAATGAATAGTAATTAATCATCACAAATAATCATTATAAAACAACACAATATGTTGTTATTAATACCACGCATTTGTTTTGCTGAAAGTATATCTGATTTTGTTTCACCTCTTGACTTTCTCCTTAAATTTAACTACAATTATTTCTCCCAACATTCAATGGTTGTTCTTTCTCCAAGGTGCTCCTGGAGCTTTCTCACCACCATCCATCAATCATTAGTTTGCTTTTTTCCAGCTGTGAGCAGCTACTCCATTTTCTTTGTGCATTGCATTGTGGGACAATGGAATACAGCAACAGAACACATAAAGGGTTTTTACTATGCACACTCAAATCCTGTATACAATTAGTGGGTAGTCTGGATTTGGGGCACAGCAGGACAGTGACCTTGCACTATTTCATCAAATGAAAATAACCATGTGAATCATTACATACAAAGATTCTGCTCGATACATTTGGTATCTTTGGAAACGTTGGGCTCTTCACTAGAATTTCATATAAAAGTCTGTTAGTTTGAACAATATTTGGCCAGTAAACATACGTTTGTAAAAAAAGGATGCCAAAAAAGTAAAATAATGTGTTTATGACTGACCTATTTCATGATGTCACACTAAGTGATCCTAAACACACTTTCATAATTAGCACCACTGAGATCAAAACCAGTTTGTGAAATAGCGAAGACAAACGCTACAAGCTGCAGAGAGCACAGAATCCAATGTACTTTGAATTATGTAAATGCTCGATCTAACAGATCGAGTTAGCTTTACTTTCATAACCCGGGCTGCAGTACCCCGAAGCGCCGCCAGGAGGCCTACTTTGGTTATGCAAGTTTACAATAGAATTGTGTAACTCCATGTAAATGTTTAGTTCTTACTAGCTGTGATACCATAGACGGTTAACGGATACGTGCAGTATTTACGGATCATCTGGCTTATACTAAATCCATCACAAGTACTAGATAAATTCATTATATAACATTAACATTAAACTGTAACCTACAGTAACGTTGGGCTGCGTCAAGATAACGGAAGTTAGTGACTGGCTATCTACGGAAACACCGCAATTTGTCTATAAAATAAAAGCACCTTTCAGCAAATATTAGGATTTCGAACTGATTAAATAGCAAACATGGGCAAGGAATATAACACCTGAGTCGGTTGAGTAAGCACAAAAAGACAATGAAGCTTTAAAAGCCAACAATACAAATAATTGCGCGTTAATGTTACTGCGAGGATTTTATTGTGAGAGTATTGACAGGAAGTTGAACTTCCATATCATTGCTAGTTTAACGCCCGATTATAAAATGATGACAATGTCAGCGTGTTGTTGAGTTAGAGCGAACAACGCCGTCCCATCACTTGAAACGGCCTTTAAACTGCATTAAAGAAACAGAGTAACACAGTTTTCTCTGGGACATCCTGGGCTAAATCATAGAACTTGAAGGTTTCCGTGCACAGCTTTTACAAGGCTGACTTCGTGCAGAGTCACACTCACATTGGATCAAGCGACCGGCGCTTCCCATCACTGCCATCATGGTAATTTACTGTTTTCACAGGCCGATTCAAGTTTCAGTTCCCGCTGTAATGAAGGCTGGATACTTGTGCTGTCATCGGCTGGTTCCACGAGTATTCCACGCACTGAGTGACTCGCTGGCCAGACCAGACAGCCAGTTTCCTTCAGCTACCACCTGGCTGGCTGTACTCGGCTGCAAACTCCAGTCAAGTTCACCTCAACACTTCCGGTTTGTACTTCCACAATAAAACCACCGACGTGTGAACGTGGGATAATGCAACATTTCAGAGACAATTTGGGTTTATTATAATCCCATGGATTCATGAGTTGTTTATTTATATTCTATTCATCTATTCATTGTGTAATATTTAATTATATATTTTCTTTTCTTTTTTCTCATTCTTATTTAGCCTAATTTTCAAGTAGTATGTTCTACTGTTTCAATTAGTAGGCTATGTTCTCTGTCTTAACTGAGCAATACAAGAAAAAACAAGATCTCTGCGAAACTTAGTTACTTCAAAAGTAAAATCAAAAGGAAATGTCTATACAAATTGTCTAGATAAGAATTTACAGGGAAATATATACAGACAAGCTGTTTAAGTTTGATTATGAATCTATGAGGATCAGCATAGAAAGTATTTAGAAATGTGTGCACAAAAACATTTACACACACTCTTAATGTTGCAGGACTGGAAGTGTATTCAAAGCCACTTCCATGGGTTGTACAGAGTAATACACTTTAGTTAAAATAGGTCTGTTATAGTTACAGTACACCTTTAGTGTAATGGTTGTTTTGACTGTTTTTTTTTCTTTTTGCCATATCTATTTTTTTATACGTTATTGGAAATGTGAATAATTGCATGCTTTTATTGTGGAGATCATTTTGCCACATTTCCGATCTGAAGCTAGTTTACTCTGGTTTCCTTGACGCAGAGCCGTCTGCGGCGTCAAAACTACGTTTGTCTAAATTATAAGATAACCCCGCCCCCGCTGGTCACACCCACTTGCGTGCGTGCGTGCGTGCGTGCGTGCGTGTGTGTGTGAGTGTGTGTGTGTGTGTGTGTGTGTGTGTGTGTGTGTGTGTGTGTGTGTGATTATCATTATCAGTTATAACCATAGACTGTATACGCAACTGTTTACGGTAACCCTGTTCCTGGTTCCGGAAAGAAGGAAAAAAGGAAGGAAGAGAGAAGAGCATATCAGTGAGGGGAAAGAGAGGGAGATAGAGGCAGGAAGGAGGGAAAGAAAGAAAGGGGGAGAGCGGGGAGAAATGATACAGTATTCTGGTAACAGTGCTTGTAATATGAAGAATTAATAAAACACTTTTTTTCTCAAACTAAACACGTGCGCATTTCCTCAATTTTCACATCCTCCTTCCGCTACATTATGTGGGCAAGAGTATGTGGACACCTCTGCCTACATAGCTTACATATCCTGTATATTCAGTACACTGTTGTGTACTGTTGCCTGGGGCCTCTTGTGTGTCCATATACTTCTGTCCAAGCAGTGTAAATCTGCAACTTTGAATTCAAACTCCTTCATGAAAATATGAGAAGAGATAAGATAAACCTTTATTGTCATTGCACAGAGACCCACACAACAGAATTGTGAGTGCCAGAACTGCAGGTGCATTTAAAGATAATAAACAAGATAGACAATAAATAGCTCAAATCAAGAATAATTTAAGACATAAAAACACTAATGACGGGACAGGAAAAGCATTGCACATGGTGTAGTATGATTATTGTGAAATTATTGCGGGATGATAAAGGCAAGTTAATGGTTTGGATGTATGTTGAGTGTTCTGATGGCCCATGGAAAGAAACTGTTTTTCAACCGGTTTGTTCTGGTTTTAAATAAGATTTGAAAACACTGAAGCAACACTAACCTATAAAACTGTCTGCTCAAATAAAACTGCACAATGACGTTGACAAACAGGAAAGAGTTTTTACAAAGTTGTTGGTTACAAACTGGTCAGGTTCCTTTGAAATGAGACCAGTTTTTCTAGAACTGAGCCCTGAAGCCGTGTTTCCTTCCTCCTTTTACAATCAACTTTACGAGAATGAAGCACAAAGCCAAAGAGGTACCAGGAACTGTATTTTAATTCAATTCAATTCAATTTTATTTATGGTGTCAAATTACAACATGAGTTATCTCAAGACACTCTACAGATAGAGTAGGTCTAGACCACACTCTATAATTTACAAAGACCCAACAATTCCCCCCCAAGAGCAAGCGTTTGCTGCAACAGCGGCAGGAAACCTCAGACAGAACCTGACTCTTGGTTAGCGGCCCTCTGACGCTGCCGGTTAGGATACAGAGACACTGATACAAATATAGAGAAATATGATTCATACTAATTATAGCAGTTGGTATGATAAACAGTGGCAATTATAGTAACAATAAAGACAATAGCACTATGACTAGAAATAATAGTTGCAGCAGTTCTTAAGAAACACACACAATGAGAAAACGGAAGCTCCTCACAGTCTGCCTGTCTGTCTGTCTGTCTGCCTACCTGCCTGTCTGTCTCGCGCTCCAGTGTGTCAGCCGAGTGTTCATTTCTGTTCAAAATGTAATGTAATGTGCTTGCAAAATATAGTTCTCTGTGCTGAAAACATACAATTACTCGCTCAGTAATGAGGCGCATACAGTATATAACACCATACACCTTAATGGTCGCAGACCCCCTGTTGAGATCTCTGGTCTAGAGAGCATAGAAATAGAATAATTCTCATCTTAGTGTGGAGTCTTGTTGTTGATACAAGTGTCCATAATTGTGTGCATAGTACCATTTTCTTTGTGTCTATACAAAACCACATTTTTACTGGAGATCTCAGCTATTCCTCCAAAAAACATATTTCATTGTTTGCTAGCTAGCTAAAAAGTCAGTTAGCCTGTAGCTATTCCTTAACTAAACATTTCATTGTTTGCTAGCTAGCTAAAAAGTCAGTTAGCCTGTAGCTATTCCGTAACTAAACATTTCATTGTTTGATAGCTAGCTAAAAAGTCAGTTAGCCTGTAGCTATTCCCTAACTAAACATTTAATTGTTTGATAGCTAGCTAAAAAGTCAGTTAGCCTGTAGCTATTCCCTAACTAAACATTTCATTGTTTGCTAGCTAAAAAGTCAGTTAGCCTGTAGCTATTCCCTAACTAAACATTTCATTGTTTGATAGCTAGCTAAAAAGTCAGTTAGCCTGTAGCTATTCCCTAACTAAACATTTCATTGTTTGATAGCTAGCTAAAAAGTCAGTCAATTAGCCTGTAGCTATTCATGTGCTTTTACAGAAGACTTATGGGAAGTTTACTTCAATATGCACTCACAGAATACTTCAGTAGTGATTATTCTACAAGTTTGTTTTTCACTTTTAGACAAATTTTGTTGCTGTTACAGTGTGGTAAAAGTTGTTAATAGTACTTTTAAGGCTAAGCCTTTTAAGGTCAAAAGAAAAAGGGCTAAATAAATGAACTTGGTTTGCCTTAAGATGAAGAAACTTAAAAACATGAAAATTAAAGTTGATTATAAAACTGAATACTCAGCAGGTGATTGATTTTGGCATTAGCCACCACTCAAAGACAAGGTACAAATGACCTGAACATGGATGTGACATATGCAACCTGAAGAAAACCTTCAGACAACCATCTGTTTGAATCCCATTTATTCAAGTACAGTAGATTGAGTTGAGTATTTTCAGATGAAAAGGCGGAAACATAAACATACTGTAATGAGACCCGATGCCAATTTCTAAACCAATTCAATGGAGGGGCTGCTGCCCATGTTATATTACTACCTTTGATTTCTAGACCTAGCGGTTTATTTCAGATGAGAAGTAAAATGTTCCCAAATACATGAGAAGTGCACAAAAGCAGGGCTGTTGTTCACAGTCAGGATGGTGGACATCCTAAGGCCAATGTTAATAAAATAAACAGTAAGTTGAAAAAACAACTGAATTTAAGGTGGAAAATTATTATTTAGCAGCATTCAAGACCACATTTGAGAATTGTTTTCCAGGACTTGCAGAAAATTACAGGAAACTACAGTATTTACTATTTGAAATCGGCCAACGAGCATGAGCAGAGGCAGAAAAGATCTGATTCAGGTTTCAATTCAGAACAAACAAAAAGGAAGCTGTGAAGTTTGAGGCAGAGCACAGCAGGTGATCTAACTCTGTCTGAGTGAAGACAGGGACCTTGCATGAGGTTTGATACAGAACCTAAAACAGCCAAAAGCACAAAACAGAACTCTTTGTGATTGTATTTAATATTGTTAATATTAACATTGTTTAATATTAATATTGGATGTGTGTGTGTGTGTGTGTGTGTGTGTGTGTGTGTGTGTGTGTGTGTGTGTGTGTGTGTGTTCAGGGTCGGCAGCGCTGGATGAATCGGGGGTACAGGCAGACGTCTCTGATGTGATGTCTGTTCAGCAGCCAAGTGAGGAAACGCTCCAGACCCAGGCCGTAACCGCCGTGAGGACACGTGCCGTACTTCCTCTGAAACACAAACACACAGCGGCCTGTTAATACACAGTAAGAAAACAAGGCAAAGTTCTGGACAGATTTGGAGAACCCACAGGTCAGCAGGGCCTTGTCCATGTCCCGCTGTTCCTCGAATTTAAAAAGGTTGTCCACAGCTTTTACAAACGAGCTTCATATTTTCATCTCAACACCTCACTGACTACGATTCGGGTAACCAGTACTGCTACTCCGTAAAGCCTCTTTCCCACCGGGCAAAAAACCAAACACCACCTAGGGCTGTCACGGCTACCGCATTACCGTGGTGACGCACGCAGTCCACTGCAGAGTCAAGCTTATCACTGCTGTTTTTTTATTTTCTTTTTCCCATCCCTGTTAGGCTTGTTCAGACAGCCAGCCCAAATCCGTTCTATCCAAATAGATTTTAGAAAGTCTGGACAGCAAAAAACAAAAAAAAAAAAAAAAAAAAACATATTAAATGCAATTTTTGCAAATCTAAACCCCATTTGGAGGTGGTTTGAAATGCGATTTCAATTGTTTTCTTACAGATGTGTCTCAGTCCACTTCCACATTGTCACCAGCACCACAGCTTTAGGGCCCTATTTTAACGATCTAAGCACACGGCGTGAAGCGCCTGGCGCGGTGCGTTTAGGGCGTGTATGAATCCACTTTTGCTAGTTAAACGGCGAAAAAAAGGGTCCGTGGTTCAGAAGGGTTGTACTTAAGTGTCTTCATTGATTCATAGGTGTGTTTTGGGCGTAACATGCAACAAACCAAACAGAGTGTCAACGCCCATTGCCTTTAAAAGCCAGGCGCGTTTGGACCTTGGCGCGTTGCTATTATGATGGCGGATTTGCTAAGCAGGAAGGAGACATTTTCAAGTGAAGAAACTGATCTGCTCGTGGGGATGAAATGAAATGCTGCGTTATTGGCTTTAGACCAGGTTTTTGTTGGTCGATGGCGCCATCACTTTCCGCTGCTTCAAGATAGCAATACGCCAAGAATGCACCTGAACACACCTCCCTGTAAGACCAGCACGACCATGGGCGCACAGATGGGTGCAGGTGCATTTGCTGTTTCAACGATGTGGGCGCTGGACGGGAAACTGACAACTGCGTCGGTCTTAAACTAGCAAAAACACTTGCGTCGGGCTTTGCGCTGCGCCGGGTGCAACATAGGGCCCTTAGTCTTTCCGGTTTTACCTTTACACAATAAAAGTTGTTACTCACAACAAAACACACAGATGACGTCAAATCCAGAGTGACGGAAGTGCTGAGCAGATGCTGCTACTACCACAGCTCTATGGAGGACATGGAGAAGAACAACAGTCTTTTCGGGACCTGACAGCGCAACTGTTTGGAGGGCAAAATCATGTAACCTCCGTTCCTCAAACTTCTGCGTTGGAAAGCCGAGTCACCAGCATAGCTATATTGACGCTAGGTCATTACCACAGCAACCTATACAGATAGGTTGGTGATGTCTGAACACACAAATCCTATCTAACCATGTGCAAATAACGCAGACAGTCTGATTTAGCCTTCCAAATCGGATTTGCCTGCAGTCTGAGCATCGCCTTACTGTCAATAAACAGTGTTCAGTATCTGTCTGTCAGTGTTGTAGTCGAGACCACCTAAACCGAGACCAGGTCATCACCGAGACCAGAGTGTATCGAGACCGAGACTTTGAGGGGTTGAGACAGAGCCAAGAACAAGACCAGTGCTTCTTCTCCTGTCTCCCGCATTCACTTTCTTGGGAGTGTGTGTTAAGGGGGCAGGGAGAGGGCGGTTACAATAACAAATTTCCAATAAGATACGAGTCAGTTATTGGTTGCATTTGCAAGTTTTAACACATAGGCCTAAATCAGACAACGCACAGGCAATTTAGCGAAATCCCTGCAGTTGTGGTCTTGAAATAAGTCCTCTTTATCCGAGACCGAGCAAAAATGCGGTTGATTCCGAGACAAGACCGAGACCTTCAAAAAGTGGTCTTAAAGGTGCTCTACGCGATGTTGGGTGACGTTACTTCTTGTTGACGTTCAAAGTATTTTCAAACAAAACGAAGACTAGCTCGCTCCTCCCTCCTCCTCATCCCGTCCCCTCCCTTCTGTGCTTCAGCTCGCTTTACCTGCTCTGCACACCCGTCATTCTTAAAACATCAATAACGAACCAGAGAATATTTCATGTTGGGCTTAAATCAAAATGCACTTAAATGATGAATCAGTGGCTATCAAACAGAAATGCTATTCCTTTCTGGGCCAAGATGCAACAAAGCAAAAAGAAAAACTCAGTTGTCGGTTACCTGGTCAGTGTACCAGTAGTACGGGGTCGGGTCGATTCCCTCCCTCTTGTATCCCTCCAGCAGCTCCTCCGAGTCCCAGATACGCATCGAGCCTCCGACGATCTCGCCAACATTCGGCATCAACAGGTCGACCTGCAGGACACACACACACACACACACACACACACACACACACACACACACACACACACACACACACACACACACACACACACACACACACACGAGATGATCATATAGCTCATAAGTTAGAAAATAACTTCATGGCTTCCTGCACGTATCAGTACAATTTTAAGGCCACAATTTCTGAAATCCCATCTTGGCTCCAGACATCAGGTCTAAGTGTTACTACATTTAGTTTAGAGCAATATATACTCTAAAATAGAGATGCACCAATTGACCGGCTGGTGACCGGAATTGGCCGACTTTTACGTGATCGGCCATGACCGGCGACCGGCCGGTCAGTCCGGCATATGCCGATTTTATGCCGCACTGGCAACAGTTTGTTTGTGTTGTCGTAGCAACCAGTAGCAACATGCGCGTTCATGAGCTTCTCTCTCGTGTATAGTATAGTTCGTTCTCTTAATACATCCATGGTATACGTGGCGAACTCATGAACTCGCCGTGTCATTGTCTAAAATATACACTAACATTGTGTTTTCGTTGTTCCTGATCGTTTACATGCTTATCTTATTAACGATGGATGTATTTAGACAACCAAGGAGATGTAATCATTAAGTCGTGCTACTAGCTAGATACTAGCTAGCGCTAGCTACTAAGGTTAGCCTGCAGTCTTTGACATCAACAGTCAACGACAATGTTCATTATAACACTTCACTTTGGCATGTATTAATTAGTAATGCTTATCAAAATAAACGGATGTTTTGAGAGAACCAAGGCGATGTACTCACTATGTCTGTAGTAACGTTATCTAGGCATATAGCTATGTATAGTGTTACCGTTCTCTTAATACATCCATGCTAGCTACCGCTGATGTTAGCTACTAGCCACGGCAGTTTGGGAAACACTAATGACGTTACATCCACGTTACAGGCTTTACAGCATACATACATCCCTCGGATGTATCATAAGATAATACCATGGATATACTAACAGAACACATGGTGAATTACAGCCATTAGCTATATCCATTATTACAGCTACAGGACCTCGGGAGAACCGTCATATGAGCCTGCGGAGTGCAGGGCGACATGGGCGGGCGCGGTCCCGCGGGTCTGCTCGCGTTCATCATGCCTAGTTTAATAACTCTGGATTCGGCTACTAGTGAAAGTTAAAAATGTTAAAAACGTGATGTTTTAAAAAAGGACCCTTTAAGTGTTCGGGCTGGTAAGTTGATGTACCCCAAAAAAAGGAAATATCCACTGAAATATAAAAGTTTCTGGGAGTCTTTCTGGGCCAGAGGGGTGCAGTTCCACCGCTGGCTGCTAAGCCCATGGTTGCTTTAAAGGCGCTGACACACAGAGCCGATTATCGGCCGTCGGACCGTCTGGCGAGGTCGGTGACTCGAGTCTGTTCGGTGTGTTCCGTGCCGTCGTCCGTCGGAGGAGCCGTCTGCCTTCATTTGGGCCGACCCGACATGCTCAGTCGGGACTTACCCGGAAATGGCGAGCGGATGAGCCTCTCAAAATCTGACAAAAATCTTTTAAACTGACCTTTGTCGATCTGAAATGAAGACCGATTCAGCAACTGCACGGCCCATTTCTCGCTCAAAATGTTTTCAGAAACACGTTTCTAAAACTATTTTAGTATAATATGAGATCGTATTCTGAACAAGCCGCCATGACAGTCTGGCTGTGAATTTCCGGAGAAAAAAGACCCACATGACGCGTTCGTCCAGTCAGCTGCCGGTTTTCATTTTCTAGGAAACAATACAGAGCAGCGCCACCTGCTGCTATGGAGACATATTACATTTCGCGCACGGGCAGAGCGTACGCTCAAGTCGGCGTCTCTTCGGTGTGTTCCGAGGCACTTTTTGGACCTCGGGGACCCGACTGATCAGTCCGACTGGCTTTTCTGCCGACGGTCGGCCGTCTGGTTGGTGTGTAACTACCTTAAGACATGGCGCTGTTGTTATACTGCAAGGCTATATTTATTTTATTTTTATTTGTTATTTATATATTATTGTATTGCCATAACCTGTTTTCATACAGAAGTTTAGTTTGCTAAATATATAAATTTATTGGATACTGGATGTGAAAAGAAGGAAATTGTTCTTCCATAACACTGCACTTTAGATGTGTGTGAATTTCCCACACCAGGAGTCATTTATATAGTTGTATTTTATAGCGATCGATTTATCTGTTCAAAAATTTTTCTATGTTCTATGCAAAATGTAAACTGTTCTATTAAAGAAAAGATAGAAAATAAATATTTGTGTGTGCTGTAAAGTCGTTAGGAAAAATGGTATAATCGGTATCGGCAGGTCAAACTCAATGAAAAATCTGAATCGGACTAGAAAATTGTAATCAGTGCATCTCTACTCTAAAACAATAGGAATGTTACAAGTGTCAGAGATTTTGCCGTACAGTTTGCATCTACCCCTGAAATATCTCTAGTTGTTTTAGACCATTGCAGGAAAGAGCCACCCTGATGTACCTCCTGGTTTTGTGCCCAATGTTCAACTAGATTCTGGCTTCCCCCGGGGGGGTTCGTACCGACTCAGTGAGGCGTTTGTCCTCGGGACAGCGCTGCATGTAGAAGGATTTGATCTCAGCCGGGAAACGACAAAGCAGGATGGTCTCGTTGATGGCGTCTGTCATCAACCTCTCTGGAGCCTCAGGGATGTCCTGAGAGGGAGGCAGACAACAGACGAGTCAAAACGCAGAATTAAATATCAAAGTCAGGCCACACAAAAAAGGGGGATTTCACAAATAAAGAAATGATTTAAGTAAGTTTGAGTAACAATTTCTTCAAACGTGTTGATGAAAAAAACAACGCGAGGAGAAATCTTTGTTTACAATGTCAAGTTACAAGTCTAATAACTACTAAATATGTTTAAAAAAAACCCCAGAAACAATTCCACAAAGTAGAATAATGAATAGTGAAATGAATGAATGTTATGTTATGAGTAGTGACAGAAACATCTTGAGCTCTGTAAATGAAAAGCATGGTCTCATGTTTCTGACAGACTAATAGAGCTCCAGCTGACAATAAAGACAGCCACACCCTCTACAGGTGAGTCTGAAAACTGCAGCTGAGCTCAGCACTTCCTTGCTGACTGGATCTGATGACCCGCGTGCTCCACAGATGTTTAATAACTGAACTTCAGACTGAGAACAGCACAAACTCAACTGTGTGCTCTTTAACTACCTGCTACACAACTAAAGGATTACACGATCCTCAAAAGCCTCAAACATCCTGTTTGTTGATGTCTGTTTATCCGAGCTGAATCTGCATCCAGTAGAGCCAATGACGTACAGGAAAACTACATCACCACCATCACCACCATGCTCTTCCAGGATGACTGCTGACATGAAATCAAAGGGATTTCTGGGCTAATGAGTCATGTTGTGAGCTCTACTGACAAGAACCTGAATGATGCTGGTTAGATATTCTGGTGTGTGTGTGTGTGTGTGTGTGTGTGTGTGTGTGTGGTGTTTAGTCGTCACCTCTCCGAACTCGTAGTACGAGCCGTCGTCCTTCTTGACGTCGTGCTCTCTGAGCCACTCGATGGCTTCAGTGTAGTTCATCCTCTTGAATGGCCTCTTGGGGGCTTTGAAGTTCTAGGGGAAAAAAAAAAAAAAAACATCAAAGAAATATATTATTACTATCAAATTAGTATGACATATACAATTTATCCATATGGTTATGAAGAGCAGGGGATCAAAAGCTCCAGAAAAGCTACTAAAGCTTGAGGTAAAATTGTTATGTCAACTGCGGTTTCAAATGTCCAGAGTGAACTTTGAAGCTCAACATTACCACGACTGGTATGGAGCTTTTTCACAGCAGACAGTTTGACTTGTCACAGCAGAAACTGATAACCTTAACGATGGCTCAATTCCATCAAGTGTCCCAGTAAGCTATTTCAGTGAGTCAGCATGAACAACACCAGGGCCTCTCCTAAGTGGAATGCAGCCATCATTAATGGTTTTGAACACAACTGTGCTTTTCCTACTATGACACGTCAACATGTAGGGGTGCACGATTCAGAAAATGTCACGATTTTTAGGCTCGAGATTCGATTCAAAAATGATTCTCGATTAAAAAAAATTTTTTTTTAAAATGATTCCCGGGTCCGACTCCGACCTGCGGCCCTTTGCAGCATGTCATTCCCCCTTCTCTCTCCCCTTTCATGTCTTCTGCTGTCCTATCCAAATAAAGGCTGAAAATGCCCCAAAAACTAGGGCTGTCAGCATTAACGCGTTAATCGCGATGTGATTAAGGGCCGAGCATAACGCGTTAATTTTTTTTAAAATCACATTAATCGCATGCTGCCATTTATTTATTTATTTTCACTTCACTCGGCTTCGCGTCATGCCTAACAGGCTACTATTACTACTATTTTGGAGAGTGCTACTCGCCGACCTGTGGATGAAACCAAATCCAAAAAAATGACTACCACTCTTGCAAAATGGGTGGCAACTAACTGCAGACCTGTCAGCATCGTAGAGGACTCGGGTCTTAAAGACGTACTACGGTTGGCATATTCTGACCCGTCTTATACACTGCCGTCGAGGGGGACACTAGTTTCACCACACACAGCCTGTATGACACGGAGAAAGCAGCTAAACTGGAACTGCTGCCAAGTGCAAACACTGTCTCATTAACCGGTGATCACTGGACGTCAGTGAGTAATCACAATTATTTTGAGTTACTGCACAGTAACTCTAGATTCAAATGTGTGACTAGATTAACACATTTTCTTTTATTTACAGTAAATAAATAATAAACAAATACAAATCTTAAAATCAAGTTCATAAAGTAACTTTCTTTGCATTCATTTGATTCCCAATCAAGATACACTGGTAAGAATTGCTTTCCATTGTTAAAATGTACTTAAAAACTGTTCTGAAATGCAAAATAACTTTTTTTTAATCAAACTAACAAATTAAATTTAATCATGTGATAAAACATGCGATTAATCGCGATTAACTATAGAACTTCAGCGATTAATCGCGATTAAAAAGATTAATCGTTTGACAGCCCTACCAAAAACATAATCTAAAAAAAAAAAAAAAAAAAGATTCACAGTATGTAAGTGTAGTTAGTTTTCCCATGTGATTGCAGTAGACATACAATTTAAAAAAAAAAAAAAATATGAATCGATTTTTGGAATTCTATGAATTGATTTTAAATCGGTAGAGCTTGAATCGCGATACGAATGTTAATCGATTTTTTGCACACCCCTATCAACATGTCCGCCGTGAAAAAGGTCTACTGTTGGCTATTATCGATGTATAAAATGAATATTAATTGATGAACGTTCCATCAATCAGCAATTTGTTTTTGCACTAAATCAACTGTTAATTAGGAAGCCATCTGTGACAAAACGTAACACGTTATAGCTTGAGCATGTTCCAACATATATTTAAAAAAAAAAAAAAAAAAAAAAAAGGTGCCATACGGGGTTGATGTCGTAGAGCAGCGGTGCAACGGGGGATTTGAGCACTCGGTCCACCACGTCACACACCAGATCCTCCAGTCTGTTCAGCAGATCATCAAACGTCATGAAGGGACACTCGGCCTCGATGTGAGTGTACCTGCACAGAAAAAACTAAAATCAATAACCATATTATATATATATATATATATATATATATATATATATATATATATACACACACACACATTTTTTTTTACATAAATGAGTAATATTAATGACACGAAAGTCACAAACTACAATTCACCTCATCTCATATCCCTGTACTTTGAAGAAACCGTTTTATCTTTGAAAACTGAACTTCTACATGTGTGTATGTGTATATGTGTGTGTGTACACACTGCTGTGGAATGTACGCATCAGTGGCCAGGAAATAATAATAAAAAAAAACATAAGCCTTTAAGAAATATACTGATAACTTCTCTGTGAATTTCTCTGTGATCACAGTACAGATTTTGTCTTTGAACTATATCGATGTTTATTTTGTGTCAGCAAGGGTTGCTGATTTTGTGTCACTGAAAACTATTTTACACACAGAAAGACAATTATGTGATTGAAAACGATGAAATCACTGGTTCAGCTGTATTCACACACAATATAGGAAACAGTTTCTCTGTCTGTGCTTGGCTTGGCTAAAAGCTAAACGTGATTGTAAAGAAATCGGGCTACTTGAGTGTACTTTAGTGTTGAACAGCATGCTCACTCGGACAGGTGTCTGCGGGTGCGGGACTGCTCGGCCCGGTACGACTGGGCGATGCAAAAGGTGTCGCCCAGGGCAGGTATGCAGGTCTCCAGGTAGAGCTGAGAGGACTGCGTCAGGTACGCCTGCTCGCCAAAGTAGTTGAGGTTAAAAAGCGTGGAGCCGCCCTCCACCTGAGTCTGCACCAAGGTAGGAGGAGTGATCTACTCCCAGAAAAAAAAAAAAAAAAAAACAAACACAAATAGATAAGGCAGTTAGAAGGCTGCAACAGAACGACCTGCATGTGTCTGAAGTCCGATTCGCAGGTTATCCGTTCACTAAGGTTGGGTTCCTGGGTTAGTACAATAACTGATTTGTTATTAAGCTCAGAAGGCGACTAATTTATAATTAAATCTTTTATTATTTATTTTTTTTCTCTTGATTTGCATAGATCAACATACAAAACATTCACCTAGCAGGCTCCCTTATTTTTGCGACCATCACATTCGCTGACAGAAAAACATGGTCAGCAGACCTCATCAGCTGTATAATTCAGAAAAGTTGTAAAGAATATATAGTATATGCAATGGGCAGATGTAAAGTCCAGGATGAAGGTTAGTGCAGTGTAGTGTGGTGGCTAATGGCTTCAAATTAAAAGTTCAAGAAGACATGCGAAATGGATCTGAATATTACACTGGATGATCAGGATGGGACAGAAGCTGTAGGAATATTAAAACTACGTCACGTGATGTGAGGGCGCGCTTAACTGAGTTCAAGATTACGCATCGCTTCTATTAGACTCCCTCCAGATTGTTTAGAATTGGTCTGAAAGACACACCCAAATTGCTGGAAATGTAAGACAGAGCCAATTACTTCATGTCCTATGGTCCTGTGATAAAGTCCAGGAATTTTGGACCGGGATACATAATAACCACATTTTATTTCATTTTAACCTTCAAAATGTAATGGATGTGCTTAAATAAATATATGTCTCTGTGCTAAAAATATACAATTGCTCGCTCAGAAATGAGGCACAAATATTACGCCATAAAGCGCTGGCTACAGCTGCTATCATCTGCGACGTTAGTCATTTAAACCTGTGAAAGCAACAGTCTGACTGGATAAAATGATTGTTTTGTTCATTGCCTTTTGCTAACAGAAATAAACTCGGGTGTTGGTGTGCTTCACCTCGTAGTATCCGCGGCTGAAGAAGTGGTCCCTGAAGCACTGTGTGACGGTGGATCGGACTCGGAGGACCTTGGAGACGTTCTCTCCTCTGATCAGCATGTGTCGGTTGTTCAGCTGGACGTCCACATCCGACTCTTCATTCAGCAGGTTATCTGCCCCGCCGGCTGGAGCTAAGCCAACCAGCTCCCAGAAGTCACAGTGCAGCTCATGGCCTCCGGGCGCCTGGAAGAGCAAAACAAGCATGAACAAACCTTCTTCATGTTTCTTTATGCTGCATCCACCCTGCAGTAGGCCTACACGATTCGGGGAAAAATATGAATCACGATTTTTTTGCTTAGAATTGATATCACGATTCTCTGCCATGCTTTTTTTCAGACGAAGTGTAATGTTTATTGCACACATGAACCATGACAAAACAAAACAAATTGCCAGTATCAAACACAGATTTTTTTTGGCACCTATAGCACATTGCGCATCACCACAAGCCTGTAAACACAGAGGCTTCAATGAATAAAGAAAATAAAGAACATACTGGCCATTTATGTACAGTAGGCTACCAAAAATAGTGACATATAACACATTGAACTAAATATGGCCCTGATACAGGCTCTATCTGAACTCCTTGAACATGTCTTTACATAATTAAAACATGTTAACGTCAATGTCGAATGCTTTCAATAAATTAATTGGAGGAAAAAAAAATCAAAGTCATTTAAAAGTTAAATCGTGAACAGGTGTGAATTGAGACCGCGATTTTATAACGATTTATCGTGCAGGCCTACCCTGCAGTATTACTGTATCCACCATCCACCCTGCACTATTACTGTATCCACCCTGCACTATTACTGTATCCACCCTGCACTATTACTGTATCCACCCTGCAGTATTACTGTATCCACCCTGCACTATTACTGCATCCATTGTCTGTCCTCATGACGGTTGCAGAATATTATATTATATATTATTAAGTGCAGGGTTCATACGCATTTTAACCAATACTTTTCCATGACTTTTTCATGAGTTTTCCATGACTATGTATTCCTGAACTGCCTTGCACTACATTTATATTTACATCTTAAATCTCAGACTATACTGATGTTGCACTATTCCTTCCTTCTCTTTAATTGTTATTGTATATTTTTAGTAAATTCTATTGTATTGTTATACTGTATACTTAACAGTATTTATTATTCAGGGTTCATACGCATTTTAACCAATACTTTTCCATGACTTTTTGGCAAATTTCCATGACTATGTATTCCTGAAAACGTCAGACAACATTATACAATAAGAATAACAATCAGTGTTAAAGGTTACCCTCAGAGGATTAACAATAAAATGAATGACATTGGTTCATAGTGGGATTCGTAATATCGCGCCCCGAATAGAACGTTGAGGTTAGGACGACGTGAAAATACATTTATTAATCACATATTATTATGCTGTGTTAAAAAAAAAAAAAAAAAAAATTCCATGACTTTTCCAAAACTTTCTGGGTCTTTTTAAGTCTCCAAAACCTTTCCAGGCCGGGAATTTGCATTTTTGAACATCTGAACAACCCTGCAAGTGACACCGGAAGAAGATAGTCTAAAACAAACTATCTAGGTCTCAGCAGAAACAGATCCAAGTCTATCTTTTCAGTAAAGATATTCAATTTACATTGATAATTAAAAAAAAAATCAATCAAGTGGAAAGAAAATGGAAGGTGTGGGATACCTATGAATATACCTGTGAAAATACCTTGAACTACGTGTGTGTGTCCCCTCTGAGACGGAAAACCAGACTAATCTTACTTCTTAAATGTCATGTGAACAATACTGGTTTCCATAATGGTAGGGGATTAGAGAAAGCTCATTTCCTAGACAGATTTCTCCTAGAGCATGCCACGTATCCGCATTACCAAGTTTCTTATCAGCTTTTGACATGTTTTACGTATGTGCAGGTCAAAGACAAAGACAGGGAAAGTATCTCTGTGCCAGCAGAGGGCTGTGATGAAACTTGTAGAACTAAAATACACTGTTAGGTCAGGTAAGTATTTACAAAAATCTGATTAACCTGCTGCTGCATGTGCAAACCCCAATTCCAATGAAGTTGGGACGTTGTGTAAAATAAAAACGGAATACAATGATTTGCAAAACCTTTCCAACCTATATTTAATTGAATACATGTGTGTGGTAAACATGCCCCTGTTCCAGATTGTTTGGAACGTGTTGCAGGCATCACATTCAAAATGAGTGAATATTTGCACAAAAAAAGAAAAAAGAAAAACAAAATAAAGTTGATCAGTTTGAACATTAAGTATCTTGCCTTTGTAGTGTATTCAACTGAATATAGGTTGAAAAGGATTTGGAAATCATTGTATTCTGTTTTTCATTTACGTTTTACACAACGTCATTGGAATTGGGGTTTGTACAGTATATGTGGATCTTACAGGGACTAGGCTGATACAGTTCATGTAAATATGTGGTCTGTTCCACCGGTTCCTGCTGGTTTCTTTTTTTTGCATGCATGCATGCATGTACACATACTGCAGGTTCTGTCTGTTAAGCAGCAGGTGTGCTTACCTGTTTCCCCTCAGGAACAGGAGTGACAGTCCCGTACAGAGCTACTGTACTCTCTGTGGACAACACCAAGCCATTGTAGCACTGGCACTGAAGTCAAGAAGGAGAAAAACAAGCCAGTGTTAGCATCAGAGGCAAGAATACAGTATGACATATATGTATAAATTTGAAAAATCAAACATGTTCGTTTTGAGCATGCTCTGATGAAAAGCTTTATTTTGCCTTATTTTGATTTCAACATTTGCATATATATATATATATATATACATACACACACACACATATATATATATATATATATGTATAAGTAAATCAGGTTTGAGGCTTACAAGATTATGTGTTTGTCATCCACTTATGCTTCGTGACAAACACAACCTCAAGCGTGGTGTGTGGTAGTGATATCATCAACATTTAAAGGCCAGTTATGTATATACGAAATATATCTATGTATCTAAAATTAATTTATTCCCCTGTCAGTTTTTTTGGTTGCGTCCTCCGTTTCAGTTAATTCCATTTCCGAAAAAAAATAAATCACTTAAAAACCTAGCTTTGTTACAGTTGTCTTTTTGTAAATAATAAAGCCTTGGAAATTAAAACATACACACTTTTAGAGGACAATTGATCTCAGCTTCAATTAGTATATAACATAAACAAAGAGAAAAGATTCAACACTATAAAGAGTGTAAAATGGTGACGTTATAAAGCTGTACCAGTAGATCAGACAGGACACACTGGAGGAAACCAGTTCCGTCTCTCAGCACGATGAACATCAGGTTCTTCCCTGTAGGAGACCGGAAATATACAGTGAACAAAGATACGAGTCAAACACTCTGTCAATGAAATTTAAAAGTAAAGAGACATTCTGAACTTAAGTGTGCCCTTTTCCGCTCTGAAGCCAAAGACACAAACATCTTCCATCTCAGCTGTTAGATTCCTTTTTAAACGGCAGGTTTTAATAAACGGTTATATTTGTTTTCATGTGCCAGGCTCCTCACCCTGTCTCCTGAGGCGATGAACCCATCCAAACACTTTGACTCTCTGCCCTCTCTTGGCCTCCAGATGATGGATTTTAACCTGCAAACACAGTTAACACTTACGTCATTCGCACAATAGGGCACAACGATACTTTGGGGTTGGGTATCGTTTGGGTTTTTTCCGATACCGGTGCTAAAGCGACACTTTTAAAACGGTGCCGGTGATTGATTGATTGATGGTTGCGGTTAGCGCACAATGACTCACAACACACAGTTAAATACTTATGACCATATTCATAAACTCTGTTCTGTGTTATCAAGCATTCATTAATTGTCTATACACTAGTTACAAATGCTTTAAATGTGGAGTTGTGATTAATGACAAATACGGTGATAAACATAAAGTGTAACCACAAGAAGTCATTACATGAAAGGTTTTAGCAGTTATACCGACACCCAATGAGTACATTAGATATAGACACGGATAAAATGGTAGAAACATTGTGTCTAACCGTTTCAGGCTTAGGCAGGCTGGGGTTGTTCTCAATGATGATCTTCTTGGCTTCTTCCAAATTCTTCTCTCTCCTGTCGGTGTCCTCGGCCTGCCACAACAGACATGGAGCAAACATTTAAAAACGCCGCATCTGCTTCTTGATCGTACAGACGTATGAATCATAGCTCGCTGCTCTCGCAGGAGATATGAAGCAAACGCACCTCCTTCTTTTCTTTGGCATCGCACTTCATCTGCTCGCGGTTAAAGGCCTTCTTTGCGTTCTTCATCTGCGTCTTAGAGATCACGGCCCAACGCTGAGGAAGAGACAGAGGAGAAACACCAATGAACAGACTGAGAACAATACATTAAAGCAACATGTAAAGTGTGTCAGTTTATTCTTGGGCATCCAGAGATAGTGGATTACACGTCAACGTTTTTTTTCCTTCACTTTAAAAGGGGAGATACCATGAAAAACTCACCTTTTCAGTGTTTGTGCACATACATGTGGGTATCGGGAGTGCCTACCAACCCACAAACTTAATAAAACAACGAAAATAAGACAACTCAGTCAGTAATTTGTGGGCTGCCTTTGTCAAAAAAAACAAAAACATGGGATTCAACCATTCAGATTTGGCTTCCCTCCCTATGTCACATGCAGGCTCACGCAAGCCAATCAGAGCAGACTGGGCTTTTCGGGAGGGGGACTTTAAAAGAGAGGCGCTAAAAAAAAAAAAAAACGTGTTCTAGTAGAAACCCAAAATACAAGTATAAACCTGAGAAGAAAAATGACATTTCTCCTTTTAAAATGTCTAAGGTCTAGTGCAGCTCATCTGTTGTGCATCTACTGTATCAAGCGGTGTGGTCGCAAAAACAACACGCAAGAGCGCAACAGAACACCGGCTGCTAGGCAGCCAGCAGAGAGGGTTGACGCTAGGTAGCACAGGTAGCTTTTTTTGAGTGTTTAAACTAACATCTACAGTGTCTAGTTGTCAGTCCATTTGGTGGTGTATTTGCCCCGTTTAAGTTCGTGTGACATATAAACAACAATCCGTGTTGATACAAGCATCAACGTTCGCCAACAAAAACACGTAATCAAACAAAATGCACAAGTAGCCTAGCTGCCTGGCAAGGCTTTACAATGAAATCCAATGTCCGAACATGCTAGCTGAACATTCCGAGTGTTTAAACTAACATATACAGTGGTCTATTTAGTGGTGTCTGTGCCCTGACTAAGTTCGTGTGTCATATAAATCACAATTCGTGTTGATACAAGTACCAGTGTTCGTGTAGAAACATTTTAATCACATACACATTTTCATGATACAGCTCTGATAACCTCCGCCATCTTGGTCTGTCTTTTTTTTTGTAACTCCCGCCTCCAAACACAAACACACGGACCCGATTGGTTCTCGAGTGGTCCTCATTTGAATAAAGTTAAACTTTCGTCAACTTTGTTTCGCTTGCCTCAGCGATTCGCTCTCATCTCGCCCAATCAGGGCGATTTTCGTCTCCATTCAACCTCAATGAGAGCGAAGTGAAATGTTGCTGTGTGGAACCCTACTGTAACTATGTTTTAATTTGACAAGCAGTTCATTCGTTTGTCCACTAGGCGTCACTATCATCCAATTGTCTGTGTAGTTTGTTTACAATCAAGTATCAAAAACTGAGGACACACTGTTGGATGCCGTCCTCCTCTCCTACTCTTTCGTCAATGCCTGACGAATCTCTCTCTTTCTCTCCCAGTGTGTCTCTCTGCGTGAGCAGCACAGGTTGAAGCCTGAAAATATTGTAAACAAATCAATAAGGTAACTAATTCCAGTGGTCGGACTGTTTAGCTCTGTCTCAGGCTGATACCTCCGGTTCAGGCTGGTCCTCATCCTCAACACGTGCCTTTTTCAGTCGCGGAAAATACTTTTCAATACTCATCTGGATTGAAGCAGCAAACATTCAGGGTAAAGAGTAAAACATAACATTATTTATAATAACTTTATTTGATTCACAGCTGCTACATATAGTGTTTTGACCTCGACAACCCAACTGTATTTTAACACAAACTTGCGACTACTTTCTAAAGCCGGCGCAATCACTTGTTTGCTAAGAGTCGGGTCTCCAGCATTAACACACTGACAACATTGTATTCAGAATATAAAATATTTATATTATAGCACTTTTTAATGTGTGACTGTGTAAAGGCGTTCACGAGATATCGACCTTTCGTGAACTTGTGACTGTCACCAGTCGTCTTCTCCGTAGACGTGTTTTCATGGAGACAGACGCAGCTGAACGAATGCTGCGCGTTTTAAATAGCGTTAAAAAAAAAAAATGTTATAACGAAACGCAATGTGCGGCGGCAGGTGTTGATTGTGCGGCGCACCGCCAAAATATAGTCTATGTGTGGGAAACACTGGAAGTCACTGATCAATTCTGTGGCGGTGTCTTTTACTTAAGGTGCATATTTACTGAAGTGATCTAAGAGTAATCCTAAAGTAATCAGATTACGTTACATGTTTTGGGTAATCCAACAGATTACGTTACTGATTACAAAAATTGCCATGCAATTTGTAGTCAGTAATGGATTACATTTCAAAGTAATCTGACCCAACCCTGTTCCTGTGTATACAGTATAGTACGCTGATATGATAAAGGTTTAAAGTGAAAATAAGGAGATGAGGAAAAAAAAAAAACCAACCTCTCCCTCCTTCTGGGATTCTACGTAGATGGTCGGAAACGGCTCCTTCCCGGCGAACATCAGAGCCTGCGAGGATTTGTTCATAAACACAGTGAGATGCTGACAGACAAATTGGTGCAACTGGATCAACCAGTGAGGCAAATATCAATAACATGCCTACTATTTTTACTACTGTTTGAAACACGTGTCTGGAAACGACAACAAAATAACAGAGGTACTTTAATAGACATGACCGCTTTACCCTGAGAGGAGTTTTGAAGGGTTTCTGCTGCGTGCCGTCCCCATCCTGGTCGCTGCCACATTTGTCCGACACATACAGCTCACCTGTGAAGCAGAGGCAGAGTGAGACGCAGAACTCCCTCTCACTCATATTCAATGCCTGGGCTAAAAAGTACAGTTTCCAGCTGTTCCAGGAAATGATTGTTGAACGCGCAGAAATAGCCCCCACCCTTACACTGAACAAAGTCAATCGACACTGTTCTGCTCATCTCATCATTGTATATTTCAATATTACAATTACAATATTGTTATTAATATATTACCATTGCACTGAACTGCCTTGCACCATATTTATATTTACATCTTAAATCTCAGACTATACTGATGTTGCACTATTCCTTCCTTCTCTTTAATTGTTATTGTATATTCTATTGTATTGTTATACTGTATACTTAACAGTATTTATTATTCAGGGTTCATACGCATTTTAACCAATACTTTTCGGCAAATTTCCATGACTATGTATTCCTGAAAACGTCAGTCAACATTATACAATAAGAATAACAATCAGTGTTAAAGGTTACCCTCAGAGGATTAACAATAAAATGAATGATAATGTATGTGGTTCATAGTGGGATTCGTAATATCGCGCCCCGAATAGAACGTTGAGGTTAGGACGACGTGAAAATACATTTATTAATCACATATTATTATGCCGTGTTAAATTATATTTGCATTTTTCAAATTCCAAAACTTTTCCAGGTTTTTTCAAAACGTATGAACCCTGATTATTTCTTACTGTCCTTTCTGTTTTTATTCTTATATGTTCAGTGAGTGTTGTACTTTGAGAGCAAATATTAATCTGAGTCAAATTCCTTGTTTGTTTATCAAGGCCAATAAAGCTGGTTATGATTCTGATTACAGATTTACATCTTCAGGAGGAACCGTTGACTATGGTCACACACAAAGTGCCAAATACATGTTAGGTTAGTCAGAAAGTAATGACAGACTGACTAACCCATTTTTTTTTTTTCTATTTCTTATACTTTATGTATATATTTTTCTCCTATGTCTACTTAATGTGCATTTGTGTTATTCTGATGTGTGTACTTTTTTTTCTTCTTTTGAGCTGCTGTAACACAGGAATTTCCCCAGTGTGGGATTAATAAAGTCTATCTTATCTTATATTGTTGGTTTTTCGTGACATGTCTTAAAAAAATGACATGAAAATATAATATCACCAGGCTTATATTGTACATACAATGTAATTTATAAACATTTTACAGGGTGAAAGTTCTAGCTGGTGACTGACGACAACGGTCATCTGCAAATGTAATCAGATGTAGCTCATTAACATCAGTTCCACGAGTTGGCCATCACACACAATGAAACACATGGTTGATGTCAGTTTGGTGTGTTCTCTAAGTGGTTCAGCTTTAAGTCAAAAAGAGTGTAACTCTTAAAAGAGAAAGAGTGAAAGAGAGCCGATGCTTCCTGAGACAGCAACGCCCAGAAAACTATTTCCAGTAAATCAGTCACAGTTTCGCTCAAGGATGAGTACGTTTTGAACTTCTGCCTTCTGAAGCAAAATTGATAAACATTTTTAAAGAGTTTAGTCATCTGCAGCTTTAGCAAAACCAACTTTTCATGTTTCCTCCATTTCCTTTAGTAAGGTACAGTCAGAGCTTAAAGGAGGCAGCTACTAACAGCCACCAGACTTTTTGCATGGTACAGACTCAGAGAAATAAGAATAACGTTAGATGAAATGTGTTAAGAATAGCATACAGACTATTACATATGTAGACCCTACATGTGGTGGCACGTGGCGCTTAAAGACGAAACCGAAAGCATCACAAATTACTGAAATAACGTCCTTACTGACTTTTTTTAAAATTTTTACATCGTTGACTAATGGACAGTCAAATTACAAAACAAAAATGACACCGGGTTAACTGACTGACGCAGCCCCTTAGCTGCTGCACAGGCAACTGACAGCTGTCATTGGTTAAATATTTAGCTTACAGTTTCCTCTGTCTGGCTAATTTTTTTTTTTTTATCTTTAATCGGCATCGCAGGCTAAGTTAGCGCTAAGTGACTGTGTAAACCTGTTCCGTATAAACGAATATCGAAACAGAGACCTACAGAATCAGAAATTAGCGTTAGCTTAAATGCTAACTGCTTGCACCACTGCAACTGATGCAATACGCTAGACACACGTTTATTCGGGAGTTAGCTCACTAGCTTGCTAGCTCAGGTTAGCTATTTCTTTCTTACCCACTGAGACCTGTTCCACACCTTTCGTTATCTCCGTCGCCATGTCAGACCGACCACAGTCCGCTGAGAAGTGGAAGCTAAATAATATTTATTCAAAAAAATCTTCTACTGTACTGTACAGACTTCTACTGTAGGTGGTGTCTATTGCGCTCTGATTCAGCTGCAGAAAACGCAACTTTACATCAGCCCAGCCGCAGATCGGGGGAATCGAGGGCAGGTTTTCGGCACAGTTCACTGATTGGCGAGCGTGTAAACGTCACTTCCATAACAGTAAATCCAATTGGTGGGGTATGACAATTAACTGGTTACATCATACGCAAGATGATGGACCTTTTTTCACAGCAGACATTTTTGACTTGTCATAGTAGGAAAAAAGCATAGACATATATATATATATATATATATATATATATATATATATATATATATATATATATAGCTTTTTTCTATTTGTGAAAATGCAATAAAGGGAGATTCTACTGTTTTTTTCACATGTAGACCACATTGGACCAGGTCCAGATCCAACGGTCATCTGCAAATGTAATCAGATGTAGCTCATTAACATCAGTTCCACGAGTTGGCCATCACACACAATGAAACACATGGTTGATGTCAGTTTGGTGTGTTCTCTAAGTGGTTCAGCTTTAAGTCAAAAAGAGTGTAACTCTTAAAAGAGAAAGAGTGAAAGAGAGCCGATGCTTCCTGAGACAGCAACGCCCAGAAAACTATTTCCAGTAAATCAGTCACAGTTTCGCTCAAGGATGAGTACGTTTTGAACTTCTGCCTTCTGAAGCAAAATTGATAGATAAACATTTTAAAGAGTTTAGTCATCTGCAGCTTTAGCAAAACCAACTTTTCATGTTTCCTCCATTTCCTTTAGTAAGGTACAGTCAGAGCTTAAAGGAGGCAGCTACTAACAGCCACCAGACTTTTTGCATGGTACAGACTCAGAGAAATAAGAATAACGTTAGATGAAATGTGTTAAGAATAGCATACAGACTATTACATATGTAGACCCTACATGTGGTGACACGTGGCGCTTAAAGACGAAACCGAAAGCATCACAAATTACTGAAATAACGTCCTTACTGACTTTTTTTTAAATTTTTACATCGTTGACTAATGGACAGTCAAATTACAAAACAAAAATGACACCAGGTTAACTGACTGACGCAGCCCCTTAGCTGCTGCACAGGCAACTGACAGCTGTCATTGGTTAAATATTTAGCTTACAGTTTCCTCTGTCTGGCTAATTTTTTTTTTTATCTTTAATCGGCATCGCAGGCTAAGTTAGCGCTAAGTGACTGTGTAAACCTGTTCCGTATAAAGGAATATCGAAACAGAGACCTACAGAATCAGAAATTAGCGTTAGCTTAAATGCTAACTGCTTGCACCACTGCAACTGATGCAATACGCTAGACACACGTTTATTCGGGAGTTAGCTCACTAGCTTGCTAGCTCAGGTTAGCTATTTCTTTCTTACCCACTGAGACCTGTTCCACACCTTTCGTTATCTCCGTCGCCATGTCAGACCGACCACAGTCCGCTGAGAAGTGGAAGCTAAATAATATTTATTCAAAAAAATCTTCTACTGTACTGTACAGACTTCTACTGTAGGTGGTGTCTATTGCGCTCTGATTCAGCTGCAGAAAACGCAACTTTACATCAGCCCAGCCGCAGATCGGGGGAATCGAGGGCAGGTTTTCGGCACAGTTCACTGATTGGCGAGCGTGTAAACGTCACTTCCATAACAGTAAATCCAATTGGTGGGGTATGACAATTAACTGGTTACATCATACGCAAGATGATGGACCTTTTTCACAGCAGACATTTTTGACTTGTCATAGTAGGAAAAAGCATAGACATATATATATATATAGCTTTTTTCTATTTGTGAAAATGCAATAAAGGGAGATTCTACTGTTTTTTTCACATGTAGACCACATTGGACCAGGTCCAGATCCAACGGTCATCTGCAAATGTAATCAGATGTAGCTCATTAACATCAGTTCCACGAGTTGGCCATCACACACAATGAAACACATGGTTGATGTCAGTTTGGTGTGTTCTCTAAGTGGTTCAGCTTTAAGTCAAAAAGAGTGTAACTCTTAAAAGAGAAAGAGTGAAAGAGAGCCGATGCTTCCTGAGACAGCAACGCCCAGAAAACTATTTCCAGTAAATCAGTCACAGTTTCGCTCAAGGATGAGTACGTTTTGAACTTCTGCCTTCTGAAGCAAAATTGATAAACATTTTTAAAGAGTTTAGTCATCTGCAGCTTTAGCAAAACCAACTTTTCATGTTTCCTCCATTTCCTTTAGTAAGGTACAGTCAGAGCTTAAAGGAGGCAGCTACTAACAGCCACCAGACTTTTTGCATGGTACAGACTCAGAGAAATAAGAATAACGTTAGATGAAATGTGTTAAGAATAGCATACAGACTATTACATATGTAGACCCTACATGTGGTGACACGTGGCGCTTAAAGACGAAACCGAAAGCATCACAAATTACTGAAATAACGTCCTTACTGACTTTTTTTTAAATTTTTACATCGTTGACTAATGGACAGTCAAATTACAAAACAAAAATGACACCGGTTAACTGACTGACGCAGCCCCTTAGCTGCTGCACAGGCAACTGACAGCTGTCATTGGTTAAATATTTAGCTTACAGTTTCCTCTGTCTGGCTAATTTTTTTTTTTATCTTTAATCGGCATCGCAGGCTAAGTTAGCGCTAAGTGACTGTGTAAACCTGTTCCGTATAAACGAATATCGAAACAGAGACCTACAGAATCAGAAATTAGCGTTAGCTTAAATGCTAACTGCTTGCACCACTGCAACTGATGCAATACGCTAGACACACGTTTATTCGGGAGTTAGCTCACTAGCTTGCTAGCTCAGGTTAGCTATTTCTTTCTTACCCACTGAGACCTGTTCCACACCTTTCGTTATCTCCGTCGCCATGTCAGACCGACCACAGTCCGCTGAGAAGTGGAAGCTAAATAATATTTATTCAAAAAAATCTTCTACTGTACTGTACAGACTTCTACTGTAGGTGGTGTCTATTGCGCTCTGATTCAGCTGCAGAAAACGCAACTTTACATCAGCCCAGCCGCAGATCGGGGGAATCGAGGGCAGGTTTTCGGCACAGTTCACTGATTGGCGAGCGTGTAAACGTCACTTCCATAACAGTAAATCCAATTGGTGGGGTTCCTTGTCAATTAACTGGTTACATCATACGCAAGAGGATGGACCTTTTTCACAGCAGACATTTTTGACTTGTCATAGTAGGAAAAAGCATAGACATATATATATATATATATATATATATATAGCTTTTTTCTATTTGTGAAAATGCAATAAAGGGAGATTCTACTGTTTTTTTCACATGTAGACCACATTGGACCAGGTCCAGATCCAAAACCAGTACACCTAGACTTGTCAAATCTGGACTACATTATCATAGAGAGGCTAAAGATTCTTAAAAACACAGTTTCAGATTTGTGAAAGTTTTATTGTATTTGTTAAAATGCAATAAAGGGAGATTTTACTGTTTTTTTTCATATGTAGACCACAATGGACCAGGTCCAGATCCAAAACCAGTACACCTAGACTTGTCAAATCTGGACTACATTATCATAGAGAGGCTAAAGATTCTTAAAAACACAGTTTCAGATTTGTGAAAGTTTTATTGTATTTGTAAAAATGCAATAAAGGGAGATTTTACTGTTTTTTTTCTTCATATGTAGACCACAATGGACCAGGTCCAGATCCAAAACCAGTACCAGTTTTTAAGAAGCTTTAGCCTCTCCAGAATAAGTTAAGGAAATCAAGGAAATTGATAACCTTAACGATGGCTAATTCAGTGCCTCTCCTTTTTTTTAAGATTATTTTTTGGGCATTTTAGGCTTTTATTTATAGGACAGCTTAAGACATGAAATGGGAGAGAGAGGGGGGGAATGACATGCAGCAAAGAGCCGCAAGTCTAGTTGAACCCGCGGCCGCTGCGTCGAGGACTATATCTATCAGGTGAGCTACCTAGGTGCCCACCAGGGCCTCTCCTAAGTGGAATGCAGCCATCATTAATGGTTTTGAATACACCTGTGCTTTTCCTACTATGACATGTCAACATGTCTGCCGTGAAAAAGGTCTATTAGGGCCACATGTGAAAAATGTATTTGAGTTCTGAGTTTAAAGTCAGTTCTCAATTTTTTTTTTTGAAGTTTACATTTTTTTATGTCATGTGCCGATTGTACAGAAGAGGATTAGGGCCAAAAGTTTTTCTCAGAATTCTGACTCAGAATCCAATATTTTTTTTTTCAAATGTGGGCTTAATCCTCTTCCGTACAATCAGCAAATGACATACATCTGTTTTTACAAACTGATCATGTTGAATATACAGGGAAAAATATACAAATGTTTTTTAGTTCAGTGAAGGTTTAAGGACTTTGCGAACGGGGTCAAAAAATATTGATTGACAAAAAGGTTTAAAGTGCCCATATTATGAAAAAAAAAAACACTTTTTCTGGGATTTGGGGTGTTCTTTTGTGTCTCTGGTGCTTCCACACGCATACAAACTTTGAAAAAAATCCATCCGTGCTGTTTTGAGTGAGATACGGTTTCTGAATGTGTCCTGCCTTCAGTCTCTGGGTGAGCTGTTCAAAATCGTCACGGCTTGTGACGTCACAAGCCGAAACGAGCTGGCTAACCGCAACCGTTAGCTCGTAGCGTTAGCGTTAGCATGCTAACACTAGCATGCTACCTCGTTCTCAATAGCAAAGCACTGCTACAACACACACAAGTTCACCATAATCTACAAAATAACTACTTACATGTGTTGCCTCATTTAGAAGTCTCCCAGCTAATCCTGCCTTGTAACTGACCGAAGTTGGAAAAACAGCCTTTCTTTTACCGTCTATGGAGCTAGCTAGCTGACATGATCTACATCTGAGCTACTGCGCATGTGCGAGTGCTATCAAAGATAGTACAGAAGAAGAAGAAGAAAAGAGGTCTCACTCTGTAGCTAAAACAGAGACCAGCTGAAAAGAGGATCTGCAGCAGTGAGAGAGAGCGGTGCAGTACAACAACAATATGGTGTTTTTTGAAAATTAAACCATGTAAACCTATTCTGGTACAACCTTAAAATACAATTATGAACCTGAAAATGAGCATAATATGGGCTCTTTAAATATTTATTTAATGTTTGATCGCCTATATTAAAATACTACCGGTACTTATAGTGACACTCCGTTGAGGCCCATGCAGCAAAACAGAGAGCTGCGAATATTACAGCAACAATACAAACATACATCAAGCAAGAATTACAATTCAATTTTATTATATGACGGTCAATAATCACAGCAAATTTGATACAACAGGCAAAGTTCTGAGAGGTCGATATGACAATATCAATAATAAAATGTATTTATTGTGTTCGGTTATTTTTTGCCAGAGATATGATTTTTAAATTGCTACTTTTCCTTCAAATATCAGAAAACAATCTCCGACAATCCTACAGAAACGAAGATCACAAAGTTACTTCTCTACTACCTTCTCACTACACAGATTTAAAAGAAGAAATATCCCAAACTAATTGTGTTTTTAGTTTTCTATTTGTATTTTATTCATTTATATACATTTTAAACAATCTTCAAGATGAAAGAAGATGAAAACTCGCTCATCATGCAGTGATAACTATGGCTAAATGAGACATATTGCTACATACATAAACCCCTTATATACTATAAGTTGTCATTTGTGTTGTCTTGTCTCTGTTGATTTCAGTCCTCTGTGTTTGAAGCTCTGCACATTTCAGCAGAAGCGCCATAATTATGTACGCCAAATCCAGGACGGAGCGGCTGAGTGAATGTGGTCTGGACTCTGTGGAGGAGGGTCATGGTTTCAGAGACGCTGTAGAAACACAGAACACCTGCACTGTGATCCAGGTACACTCCCACTCGGGAGGACTCAGGACCCGAGACGGAAGTTCTGATGTTGTTATGTCTGAATTCATAACCATTATGGAAACACTGTAATGCCCAAGACTTGTCATTGTGCCCAAATGCACTTTCTCTTCCTGCTCTGCTAATATTCTTGTATGCAACTGCTATAAAAATGCCTGTCCCTTTAAAGTCCACCTCCCAGTAACAACGTCCAGTCAGACTTTCTCTACACAAAACCTGAGCCCAGTCAGTAAAACTGTCTGGGTGACAATAACAGTCCAAATTACGATGATATTGGTGTGTTGCTCCTAGGACACTGCAATGCATACATTTATTGTATGCTGTGTTCTGATCCACTGTGATTTGACATGAATATTGTAAGAATTCAGCTCTGGTCTTGGGTTCTGCCTGTGGCAGTAAAACATCTTCAGTCCCTGTAAGCGACATGTTGGTCCATTCCTCACTCAGAACGTCCTGTAGTTTATCTCTGACCTCTGACACAGCTGCAGCCACATCCTCAGTGTACCTCAGAGGACGGATATCGATGCTGGATGAGTCTGTAGCTCCACTAAGACGTGACAGCATTTCACAAGATGAAATTGTGCAGAAACTGGATGTGATCGTCTGTGTGTAACAGTTGCTCCAGCTCAGTGAGTTTCCGGTTCAGCTCAGTGATCTCCTGCTGCAGCTTCTCCTGAAGCTTGATGACGTGAGCCACTTCCGTTTTCTGACGAGATCTGATCTGCTGCTTCGCATCTGTGAAGATCTTCTCGCTGTCCTCCGCAGCTTTTTCAGCAGAGTGATTGATGGCTTCCACTTCCTGCTGAAGTAGTGATGGGCGAAAATGCACGAACAAATATTTTTGAACGACTCTTTTATGTATTGACCCTTTGCAAACACGTCACACAACCACGGGTTGCACAGGCTAAACAGTAGGGGTTTTTTTGTTTGTTTTTTTATTGCAGAATACATTTGTTACAATTTGTCAAAAAAAGGAAATTGAACTTGTAGAACACAAATCATTTTGTTAATCATGTTTTCATAAAGAATAAAAAAATAAGTAAGAAAGTAAAAAAATAAAAAAGAGAAAATAATACATATCAGTCAATAGATATACAGATGAAAAAAATATCATATAACAAGTAGTCAGTAAAAAATTATAAACAACAAAAGTACATAGCCAGAGTATCAGACAGTAAAAATCTGTTAAATTAATTATAAAGTTAAATCAGATAAGCATTGCATGCATTCTGATGCTGATTTACCCTCTAATCCAGAAATACAATCAATATCATTTTTTTAAGTCAAGTTTAAAAACACTGAAAATGGGTTTGTTTTTCATGAACTTCGATTTATGAATAAAGAATTTTCCAAGCAGAATTATTAAGTTGACTATATATTGTACAGAGGAGTTTGAGTCAGAAAAGTAAAAGAAGATATCAAAATGAGATAAATGTATGTCTGAGCCAAACTGTCCATTAATGAAACATTGTGTATCATTCCACAGAGAAGAGCTATGTGAACAGCTATAGAATAAATGGTCTAATGTTTCTGTTTCCATAAAGCAAAAGCTGCATTTTATGTCTACGGTAGGGATACATTTAGAGATAATCTTGTTACAGGGGTAAAAATGGTGAAGAATTGTAAATGATATTTCTTTTACTTTGTTTGTAACTAAAAATGTTACTCCATGCTCTATTCCAGTTAATATTTTCATATAAGGGGGACCATTTGTATCTGGAGGCAGGGATGGATTTTGCACATAAAAGGTCTTTTATTACTTTGTTGTTGACTTTTCTGTCTAGAAAAGATAGACCATTTATTGAAACACTGCTGGAGAAAGATATATTAAATTGATCCAAATCTGTCTCATCTCTAAGTAGGGTGATGCTCCCATGGGGTATAGCTCTGGGTACAATATCACATCCTTTTCTTGGAGGATGGAAATTAAATGTATGGGTGAAGTCGTCGTAAGTTAAAATTTGATTTGAGTTATTTAATAATTGGGTTACCAGTAGAATATCATGTTTAACCCAGTTTTCTATAAAGAGAGTCTTGTTTCTATATATGATGTTCATGTTGTTCCAGATAAAACATTTGTGAGGGGAGAAATTGTGTTTGTATAGAAGACACCAACAAGTTAGAGCCTGTTGATGGACGTTTGACAATGTGACAGGCAGTCTGTTGACGGAGTATATGGGCAAAGAAGCAAGAGTGTGATTTTACCAAGTTTTTCAAAGATAAAGTTTGGCACAATGTTCCACAAACTGTTTGGATTTTTCAAAAATCTTTTAATCCAGTTGATTTTTAACATCTCATTGAAGAGTGAGAAGTCAATTACCGATAAACTCCCCCCCTCCTCAATTTTATTAGTCAAGATGTTTTTCCTAATTTTAATGGGGCTTCTTCCTCCATATAAAGTTATATAATAGTTTGTCTAGATTGGCACATTGTAACTTAGGGATTTCAATTGAAGTAAATAAATGTGCTGCTCGTGAGAGACCTTCTGCTTTAGAAAGAAGAACCCTGCCATACATAGATAAGTCTCTTGCAAGCCAAGAATCAAACTTTTTATGAATAGAGTCGTGTAGTAAAGATATGTTACTCTCTGTCATCAATTTGTGATAAGTTACTAAATTATCAATATTTATGCCACGTATTTGACCCAAATGTTTATTTTTAAGAGAAAACTCACATTTTGAAAGATTTAGATTCAAGTCTGAGCTTTCAGAAAATTGGTTTAAAACATTTAGTGCAACTCCTATTTGGGATTCGTTTTTTAGAAACAGGGTTGTGTCATCGGCCAAGCTGTGACATTTTTATTTCTCTTTCATTTAATGTAATTCCTTTGAAGGTACTCTTGTGAATTAAATCACAGAGAATTTGAGCTACGATCAAAAATAGAAGAGGCGAGGTGGGGCAGCCTTGGCGGATACCTTTGTTTATGTGAAATCTGGGTGAGGTTCCATTAGCCAATTCAACACAACTGTTTCCTCCCATGTACAGAGTTTTAACAGCATTAATACAATTCTTATCAAAATTAAAAAAGTTTAAGGTGTCAAAAATAAATTTGTGGCTTACCGTGTCAAAGGCTTTTTGAAAGTCTAAGAATAAAATAAAGTGTTCGTCATCTAGACAGTCTTTGTATTCAATCAGATTAAAACTAGGCGAACGTTATCGGCTATGTGACGATTTTTCATGAAACCAGATCGGCATTCATCAATTAAAGTGTGTAATTTAGATTTAGATTTAAGACGTTTTGCTAAGATAGATGCTAGAATCTTATAGTCATTATTTAGCAATGTAATGGGACGCCAATTTTCAATTAATAGAGGGTCTTTGTGGGGTTTTGGGATAAGTGTTATGACACCTTGCCTCAGAGAAGGAGGAAGCTCCCCTCTGTCAAGAGATTCTTTGAAGACAGCTAAAAGAAATGTACCTAGTGACTCAGAGAAACATTTATACATCTCAGAGGTCAGACCATCACAGCCTGCTGATTTATTGTTCTTTAATAGAGTTATTCCCCATATAATCTCAAGAGTTATGTCCTGACAGCAGATTTTATTATATTCTGCATCCACACATTTAGGTGAGTTAATCAAGCTAAAGATTTCCTTTGGATCATTGAGATTAATATCTCTCCAGTAAAGTTTTTCATAAAAAGCACTTATAAAGTTTGATATCTCTTTACTGTCCTCACTAATCTTTTCCCCAATGTCAAGTTTTCTTATAGAATTGATTTAATTTCTTCTTTTTTCCATGTTAAAGGAATATCTACTCTTTTTCTCACCCTGTTCCATCCAATTCCTACGTGACCTTATAAAAGCTCCTTTTGCTTTGTTCTCATATAAAATGTCTAGTCTAATAAGGTATTATTATCTTCTTGGCTCAAATGCTCATTTTCAGTAAGTTTGTTAATATTGTTGATTAGCAAGTATGTTACATTTTTCTTTTTTTGTGCCAATATCTTGCCATAACCCGAGCAGACGCCTCTAATTTTATATTTGAGAAGTTCCCACGATGTCCCAAAATGATTCCCTTTTCTAGCAGCCTCCCACTGTTCTGAGATAAGTAGTTCTATTTTAATTTTTAGCTCTTCATGAAATAGTAGAGGATTATTTAATTTCCAGTAACCGCTAGAGAATCTCCCTCTTTGTTCCTTGCTGACCTGAATAGCTAAAGAAATGGCCGTATGGTCTGTCAGAACAGCAGGAGAAACAGTGCATGACTCAATGGAGGGCTCTAAATCAGCCGAAATCAATGATGCATTCACCTGCTTCTCAGTTGGTCATTTTTCAGACTTCTGTGTGTTATAGAGCTTTGGGTTTAAGTCTTGCATTAACATTTTTATTAATGTAAACCTATGATGGCTGCTAAATGCATTTTAGAAAGGTTTTGTGAGGCAGGCTGCAGCTGTGTTGTAGAAAACTGATTTGCACTACTTTTTTTTTTTGCAGGATGGTAGGGGAAGACTCAGCCCTGATTGGCTCGCCCTGACATCCTTACCCTACCGTAATCAATCCCCCTCCTCTTGCCTAAACCTAACCAACCCAACCAGAGCAGGCAACAAGTACTAGCCATTCAGGGATGAGTTCCCTAACGAATATTCATGAGTCTTCCCCTATCATCCTGCAAAACAAAATTTCGCCCGCCCCCCATCCTCATGGAATAAAGGTGTATGACAGGTGTGCCAAAACTGCACAGGTCATAAACTGTCAATCAATCCCTGTCGTACACACCCACAGACCTGAGCAAAGGTCGAATCAGTTGGAGAAAGTTACAGTCCTGCACAGTGTTACACATTATGAAATACACACTGATCAATATGTATTTAATATTGTACGTATTAATAGGTATACCTGTAGATAGTGTAGGCAATATATATTAAATTTACTTTCACCCTGTTTCATACAAGAAAAAAAAAACTATGTAAAAGCAAATTCATGTGACAATTTGATAAATGTTTAATTGCGGAGGTCGGCAGGATTTTTGGGAGATCACAGTCCAAAAGAAGAGAAATCTTCAAATACACTTATTCATTTCAGAACAAAGTCTTTCTGAGTCGTAGTTTGGATTTCACATCTGCTCTCAACACCCTGGCTGCACTTTTGTGAGAAATACTTTTCCTTGAAAAATCTACTTTATTAACTGATTTGGAAGAAAGAAACTTAAGGCTGCTGTTCCTAGAACCATGACAACTTTACTGTACTTAGTTAAACAGACTTTAAACCTGCAATAACATTTTTTGGGCAGTTTGCTGCTGACAAATAAATGTTATTTATCCATATTACAGAGTGCTGCACTTATTGCCTATATTACTGATGTCCATGCTACATCCACACATGCTGTCTGTATTGCAATACTAGAACTGCTACCAGTGCCACATTCACTGCTACTGCTCCCACAGAAAACAGACACAACAAACATTCCCTTGAAAAAGGATTGTGTTTTATTTACAGTGATTTTCATCAGAATTACAATACAAATGATTTATAGTCTCCACAGACGGAGAATTCATTTAGAGCTTGAGGAGGTCCGCTGAAGGCTGTGTGTTTTTTGTGTGGCACAGCAGAGTGTGGCAGCTTTGGCAGAGGGACAGTCCTTGGATGTATCTGCAGCCTCCTCTTCCTCTTCCTCTTCTTCTCATCCTCCCCTTGGTTCACCTGCTCAGTGGCTCTCTCCTTTCTTTCCCACAACCTACATGGCAACAGAATAAAATGATCCACCGCGTTGAGTACAAAACACTCAAACATATCTGAACATAAAATGAATCCGCGGTGCTGTAACTATCCCATACCCTCTTGAAGTCGCTCATGTTGGTGGCCTGTACTGGAGTGCCAATGAATGTCAGGTAGTTGATTTTTGTCGTTTCCTCGTCTCCTTGGTTTGACTTGACAAACAACTAGTAAGGGGGGGGGAACAAAATGACAAATACCATCAATATACATACCAGCTCAGTTGAAGATGTAGGGTAGCAAGCTCAAAAACAGCAGAATTCAAAGCAGAGTGAAACCTCGTCCTGCAGCTTTCCCGTGAGAGTCTGTGAGACTGTGGTGGACCTTGGACCCTCTAGGGGTGTCCGTGGGCATGCACACCCGCAATAAAGTTTTCTACATTTGAAAGTTAAACGCATCAATTCGGGGGTGTTAGCTCCAGAGACTACCGCCCGGCTAGTGTAAGCTACGTTATTGAGTTTCCTTTTAGGAAAATACTCTTGAGTGAATATAATTCCCTCTGGTAAACAGGTACGCAGTGTTGCCATAGACTGTAGAGTGAAACGGAAAGAGGGTCTCTGGTAAACGCTGCCTTTGTCGAGGTTGAAAGTCATGCTCCCCGTTTATACAGCCTTGTGTTGTTGTATTAAGATCCTCATAATAAGTAAACAACACAATGGGATTGTTTGACGTTTTTATTCACGGTGCGAAAGCGCCGAAAAATGCACTTCGGGGAAAAAAAATGTATTGCTTTATCGCCACATAATATTTGCATTCCATGACAAAAAAAAAAAAAAAACAGTTTGAAAAATTATATTGATTAAATCACTAGAAAAAAAAACGTCCCCGGCGTGTAAACGTCTTTACATTAGCCAGTGCATTTCAATACATTGAATAAGACATTTGGTCTCAAGCCTAACCATGGCTCGCTTTCAGCAGTTCTGCATGTTAACCTGGTCCTTACCGTAACACTCTGTACATTCTGGAACTTGACGTAGCGCAGAGGAATCAAACCGTCCTCCTTGTAGTCTTCTTCCGACAACTCCAGAGTCTGAGTGGCTTCACATCGCTCGGCGTCGTCGAAACCCATCGACCGAGGGAGATTAATGAACAGCTTCACCACCTTAGGGGCTTGGGCTGACACGAAGAAGGACGAGAAGAAGAAGAAGAAGAAATAAGAGCAGAGAGAAAGGAGGGGAAAAGGATTGGGAGAGAAAGGTGGAAGGAAGGAGGGAGGGAGGGAGGGAGGGAGGGAGGGAAGGGACAACGGAGCGAAGGATAGGAAATTCGTTATCGGGGAGCTGAGTATTCGCAATACCTCCAGATGAGAGATTCAAATTAATGAAGTTTAATTAATAGTTAGTCATGTTTTTTTTAATTTTCAGCCTTTATTTTGATAGGACAGCTGAAAAAAAATGAAAGGGGAGAGAGGGGGGGGAGAATGACATACAGCAAAGGGCCGCAGGTCGGAGTCGAACCCGGGCCCGCTGCGTTGATAAGTAAACCTCTATATATAGGCGCCCGCTCTACCAACTGAGCTATCCGGGCGCCCTGTTAGAAATGAATAATCAAGTGCAGAGCAGCTTAAAACTCACCAAAATCTGAAGATAGTAGCTTCATAGAGAAGAGCTTCACAGGCTGGTTGAAGGCAATAGTTATCAGCAACTAGACAAGGTTAAAAAGGACAGCAACGTATTAGACAAATTACAATTTAATTGAATTTATCAGGCAGGTAATCGGAGTACAACGGAGTTGTTGTTTATCTGCCACAAAACGCAATTGTTAGCATATTTGGCTAACTAGCTTCTTACAGGCAGTAGTAACCAAGCCAGTGTTTTCCCTAGGTTTGTGAAAGACTTAGACGCACGTATTTTTCTTCTTCCTCAAGAAAATGTTTTCAAAACAAACAAAAAAAAGCTATTTCATATCATTTTGGACCATTATTACCATATCTAAAGGCCTTTTCATGGTTGTGCGGAGGCTCCACACAGCGCTTTCGCCGTAGCCTACGTAAGTGGCCTGATGTTTATACTCGTGCGCTGGTGTGTGCCTCGAGCCGGCGTGTGTGTGTGTGTGTGTGTGTGTGTGTGTGTGTGTGTGTGTGTGTGTGTGGAGTGGGTGATAGAGCGAGGGAGAAGTGAGAGAGTGGCGGCTACTAGCTTCGGAGCGAGTAGCGACTCTAGAGTCATAGTGAGAGAAACAAAGTGTCTCCCCTGTGTTTTCTGACATACGGTGGGAAATCTGTTGCAGGAGAAGTTAACCCTCTCCTTGATGTCATGTTGTTTATGGAGAAGGAGAACCAGGAAATGAGTCGAGGGGGGGGAAATGCAACGCTACCAAGCCACGGCAGAGTGACGTGGAGTTACATTTTTCGAGAGGTGCGCGTCAGGCTACGGCGTAGACGCAGAGGGGTCTGCGAGGGTACGCTGTCGATTTGACGCACAACCATAAAAAGGCCTTAAGCCTTTTAATGGTAGGGAAAACCCTGCAAGCATTACTTCCAGGGCCAGGAGCACATCGTTAGCTAACTACATGGTATGGGTTTGTGAGGCTACAGGTTACATAAAAAAAAAAAAACATGTTCGCGACTAGAAGCTCCACTGTAAAGTATCTCCCCAGCTCTGGTCCGGCTATCAGAGTTTAGGGTTACATTAGCAGCTACAAAGGAAATCAGCAGAATGTGACTGGCTACGTGCCGCATGTCATGTGTGATCGCATGTCTTTGACTGACCAATGCAGTGTACTGCCCGATGACACTAGTTGAAAAACAGGCTAGGACTAATCTCTGACTGACAACACAACTTTTTGGGGAAATAAAATCCCATATGCAATTACATACAGAATCTGCGAGGCTTTTGGCTTGTTGAAGACACGTTGTGTGTTGAAAATGGGGTGATTAAAAGAAATTGCTAACATTCTTCCAACCTGCTTGTTTTTTTTTTGCACAACTTTTTGGGACTGGGGAAAAATTACAAACGTATGTGAGAAATGCACGAACTGACTGAGTTGTTCTTCATTCTTGCGATTGCAAGATCACACATTTGGGCAGATTTTGGACAGCTCGTACCTGTTCATCGCAGTCAGACTCCATGTAGGTGGAGTCTTTGATTAAGCAGTTATCGAAGCCGCAGTCATCGCTCTCATTGAGGCATTCGCAGCCGGCTTTGCTGACAAAAGGCATGAGGTCCATCTGAAAAAGAAACAAAACAAACTCAACTCCTGGGTCTATTCCTGCCTTTATTTTACAATTACATTTATACATGTCCTTTTGGGGCAACTGGCTGATTCACATTTTCTCTGTGTCGCACAAATACGTGTCGTTTTAAACTTTTATTTCTTCTTTTTCATATATGCTACATTCTCTTATTCCGTTGATATGGCAAACATATCTCGATGCAAAGTGTACGCTGCTTTGCTTCTTGTTTTCCCCCCGCCAGATATCATTTTTTACTTTCTACAGGGCATTTTTAAGAGTAACGAAAAGGGACTATTTAAAACATGTTAATGGTCAATTTTTAAAACAACACACACACACACACACACACACACACAAACACACACACCTTCAGCAGAGAGGCGTCAGTAACATTGTCAACTCACGTATCCCTTTGGAATGTCGGAGTCCTCGCTGTTTCCCGGGTCATTCTCTGTGTGCTGTTTGATTTTCTCCTCCAGACCGGCGGAGTCCGCCCCCTGATACTGATCCACCCGGACCCGGTTCCTGAAGAACAAGAACGTTGGTGTGGCTGAGATGTTGTTGGCTGCCGCTGTTGCCTGAGAAAAAGAGAAATGGTTTCAAGAATTTAGCAGCACCAAACCCTTGTCTAACCTAACAGCTAATACTGTGCTGGATCTCCAGGCTTGCAGCCTTCCCCCCCCCATTATTTACGCCATAATCATTTTTGTGTCTCTGACAGGCAAAGGTTACATAAGTGAATGAATGGGTCAACAAAAAGATTGCAGACCTGACTTTAGCAGTGGTCTGACAATGCTAGAATAATCAAAAAAAAAAGCATAGGCTATTAAAACCTTAAATGTAAATGCTACACCTGGGGTTACAGTGGAAAGTGGTTTACCAACCACTGTTCTTATTGAATCATTTCTCCAGCTTTGACGGGACTCTGTCGGATGAAAAACATATGGTAGATGTGGCAGATCAGACTTACCTGACAGACATGAACATCTACTTCAAGGAAGACGACCTGTGGGTACTTGTTACTCAACATGTTGAAAGCCGGAGCTATTCTGACACAAGGCCGACACCTGAGGAGGCAGAGGAGAGCGTGTTAGGGGTCTGCTCTCATCTCTCAAGTAGTGCTGAAACCATTAGTCAATTAATTTTCAAGTCAATCAACATTAAGAAAACTGACACCATTAAATAATCAATTAACTGTTTCAGTTATGTATCATACTCAATTATAAACTTTAGCTGGTCTAAGCTTCTAAAATAAGATGATTTTTCTGCTCATCTCTGTTGTATATCGTCACCCCCAAACTGGACTATGTAATGGAGACATTGTTTCAATATGACATATATCACCTACTGTAACATTACTGACATTTCGTGCTACGGCTGACAATACAATACATCGCAGCTAATATCGACCCCAACGACGTAACGTAATTGGTTAAACTTAAACGTTTCATACTTAAAACTTCCCAAGAGCTAAATTTACTGATATAACGTTTCATCTCCTCTTGTATTACTCTTAACGTTAAACATTCCTCATTATTAACACATAGCAGCTAGCCTACATATTCACACATCACGTTATAACACTTACATAAGCGTTGCTAGTGCAATATGCTTGATTAAACCTATAAAATGTTGAAATTGCTTAATTTATTTCATAAATTCCACAAGGTAACGATTTAATATAAAATTATGAGCTAAGTTACAAGCTACCAGAAGAAAAAATAAAATAAAATCAGTAAAACCTCACATAAGTCATTTATTCAATAATTCCATCCAACTTTACAGCCCACAGACTAAATTCAACGTCCTGTGAAACGTCACTAAGTAACCTAACGTTAACGTTACAATGAAAGTGTAGCTAACTAACCGTTAAATATAACTGACGCTACAAGGACTGGCTACAGTGGGGAGTAAAATACAACACCCTTTTGTAAATCCATTTATATTGGTGCTAATGTTGCCGTTTTTCATCATAAAATCGTACGATCCCTCAGCAGCAAAGTTAATGAAATATTGCTATGTCATTGTAAGCAATAGAGCTAGCTAGCTAGTTAGCCAACTCCACTAACGATAGCATGCTAAACTTGGTTTCCTACCAATGAGAGCTACACCTATCATATACCGTATAGCCTATATACAGCTCGTGTCAGCTCCACAAAACAGTAAAAACGACGAGCTCTGAATATTTTCTAGTCTCATGTTGATAGGACAGACTAAAGTGCTAAGCTCGGCTAGCCGCTCGGCCTGGAAGCCGGTTTGGTGAGCTTACCCAGCCATTGTAAACTTCACCACGGCAAGCCTGGAGCCGGAGGCCGCTAACTCCGGCTGGAAGTCCGGGTCGCTCCCGATCACTTTAACACCAACCATGGTACAGCTTGCGGCTATGGTGTGAGCTGGTTACCCGGGTGATGTTCAGGAGCGCCTAGTCAAAATAAAGTGTTGTGTTTTTAGCTTTCTGCCAGTATATTAGCTAGCTAACTAGCTGCTTTCTAAACCACACTACAGGTACAGTGAGCGGTTTGGGAAGTGGACTCCTGATTGGCCAATAGACAACAAAAGGCGGGGTTTTTTTCCTTCTTCTTCTGTTTTTTGGCAGTTTATAAGTTTATAGGGATTTTACTGCCCTCCACCGTTCTTATAATACATAACAGGGCCAGCACCTTCGGCAGAGACCCATCCATGGCAGAGACCAGGAGCTGGCGCTGAGAAAGCAGTTGGTCTTTGGAGGCCCCCCCTGCCTGAAGCCGCTGACCTCCAGTCAGCCAGAACAGAGGGGCTGACCGGCTCTCCTCCGAGCTACAGAGCTACCAGCTCTGTGGGCAGGGATCAGGGAGCAGGGTTAGTTAGTGCTTAAGAAAGGAGGGTGGGTTAAACAACAAAATCAAATAATCAAATACACACAGAACCCCAAAAAGACCCCAACCGGTCGTGGCCGATCACCGAGAGTCAGGTTCTGTCTGAGGTTTCTGCCTGTTAAAAAGAAGTTTTTCCCTCACCGCTGACATTTTAGGTTTCTGTAGGCTAAATTATAGAGTGTGGTCTAGACCTAGGCCTACTCTGTTTTAAGTTTAATAACTGTGGCTAGCATATTCTCCCGTTAGCTAGGCATCTTGCTCCAAGGCTAAGTCCTTTTTGTCAATGGATAATTAGCTATGTAACATGCTAATAATGCAAAACTCCTTCTTGGACTTCTTGCAGTCTAGCGACTAGCCTCCTGTGACTACCCCCAACAGTTGTCATAAAGGGCAAATTTAGCTTTAGCGATTAAAACCTTGTACTGTACCAGGCTGTAAACATAATTTGGGCATTTTAACATGGGGTATATGGAGATTGACTCCTTTTTGGTTGCCAGCCTCAAGTGGCTACTCGACGAACTGCAGTTTTTGGCACTTGCAGATTGGCTTCATTGTGGAGTAGAAGTAGAAAGTGGCATGGAAAGAAATGACTAAAGTAAATTACAAATATGTCAAATTTGAGCTTAAGCACAATTGTCTTGAGTAAATACTTAGTTACATTCCACCTAGTCTCGCTTTGCCAGACCATCCTGCGGAGCGGAGGAGGGTCTTAATCGGAATTAATCGGAAACTGTTTTGATTGATACCTAATTGTCCTTATGGGGAAATTAGACTTGAACCCGTCAACACACATGGGCACACAGGACCAGTAAATACACAACATGAAAGAGTAATAAAATGAAAATACGCACCCTGAGGCATTAATCAGTGTGGGTTTTTGTACTGCAGTACAGCCTCTAACCTCTGCTTATCTTAGGCTCCTGTTAAAAATTGTGATACAAAAAAAAAAGTGGTACAGGCACAAAGGAGTTCTTAAACCGATATAATGTGCACTGCTGAGCTCTGTATCATCTGGTAACAGCTCATACTGAGAGTACATAATATGGGATGAAACGAAGAGGATCATCTTTACCTGTTTAAGTACGCACTGGTCAAAGAGAGACTGACGTTAATGATGATCTTTCTTTACCAAATGCAATAACTTTGATTTTGATGATACAGGAAGGTTCCCAAATCATGCAGTCATTCCATGGCGGATTACACTCTCCAAAACAGCCTGACTAAACATTTAATAACTTGTCATTTATCAAAACAAAAATGCAAAACATTTGGCCAGAATCTGGTCAGACACAAATAATAATGTATAAAATAGCAGGTTCACACCAGGGTTATTATAGATAACTAAATAAATGAATGCCACACGCCACATGGGTGGCAGTGAAGGTCAGGGGCCTCGACGGACCAGACCCGGGCAGCAGAGGCTGGCTCTGGGGACGTGGAATGTCACCTCTCTGTGGGGGAAGGAGCCGGAACTTGTGCGGGAGGTGGAGCGCTACCGGTTAGATCTGGTGGGGCTTACCTCTACGCACAGTCTTGGTTCTGGAACCATACTCCTGGATAGGGGTTGGACTCTTTTCTTCTCCGGAGTTGCCCAGGGTGTGAGGCGCCGGGCGGGTGTGGGGATACTCACAAGCCCCCGGCTGAGCGCCGCTACGTTGGAGTTTAACCCGGTGGACGAGAGGGTCGCCTCCCTACGCCTGCGGGTTGTGGGGAAAAACTCTGACTGTTGTTTGTGCATATGCACCAAACAAGAGTTCAGAGTATTCGGCCTTCTTGGAGACCTTGAGTGGAGTCCTGCATGGGGCTCCAGTCGGGGACTCCATAGTTCTGCTGGGGGGACTTCAACGCGCACGTGGGTAATGATGGAGACACATGGAGAGGCGTGATTGGGAGGAACGGCCTCCCTGATCTAAACCAGAGTGGTTGTTTGTTGTTGGACTTCTGTGCTAGTCATGGATTGTCTATAACGAACACCATGTTCGAACATAGGGATGCTCATAAGTGTACTTGGTACCAGAGCACCCTAGGCCAAAGGTCAATGATCGATTTTATAATCGTTTCATCTGATCTGAGGCCATATGTTTTGGACACTCGGGTGAAGAGAGGGGCGGAGCTGTCAACCGATCACCATCTGGTGGTGAGTTGGGTCAGGGGGTGGGGAAGACTCTGGACAGACCTGGTAAGCCCAAGCGGGTAGTGCGGGTAAATTGGGAACGTCTGGAGGAGGCCCCTGTCCGACAGACTTTCAACTCACACCTCCGGCGGAGCTTTTTCGTGCATCCCTGTGGAGGCTGGGGGGCATTGAACCTGAATGGACAATGTTCAAAGTTTCCATTGCTGAAGCTGCGGTGAGGAGCTGTGGTCTTAGGGTCTTAGGTGCCTCAAGGGGCGGTAGCCCATGAACACCGTGGTGGACACCGGTGGTCAGGGAAGCCGTCCGACTGAAGAAGGAGTCTTTCCGGGATATGTTATCCCAGACGACTCCGGAGGCAGTTGCAAGGTACCGAAGGGCCCGAAGGGCTGCAGCCTCTGCCGTGAAAGAGGCAAAGCAGCGTGTGTGGGAGAAGTTCGGAGAAGACATGGAGAAGGACTTTCGGTCGGCACCAAGGTACTTCTGGAAAACCGTTCGCCACCTCAGGAGGGGGAAGCGGGGGAACCATCCAAGCTGTGTACAGTAAGGATGGGGACGCTGTTGACCTCAACTGAGGAGGTAATAGGGGCGGTGGAAGGAGCACTTTGAGGAACTCCTAAATCCGACTAATACGCCCTCTATGGTAGAGGCAGAGCTGGAGGATGAGGGGGGATTGGCATCAATTTCCCTGGTGGAGGTTGCTGAGGTAGTTAAACAACTCCACAGTGGCAAAGCCCCAGGAATTGATGAGATCCGTCCAGAAATGCTTAAAGCTCTGGGTGTGGAGGGGTTGTCTTGGTTGACACGCCTCTTCAACATTGCGTGGAAGTCTGGGACGGTGCCTAAGGAGTGGCAGACCGGGGTGGTGGTTCCCTTTTTTAAAAAGGGGGACCAGAGGGTGTGTGCCAATTACAGGGGTATCACACTTCTCAGCCTCCCCGGTAAAGTCTACTCCAAGGTGCTGGAAAGGAGGGTTCGGTCGATAGTCGAATCTCAGGTTGAAGAGGAACAATGCGGATTCCGTCCCTGGTCGTGGAACAACGGACCAGATCTTTACTCTCGCAAGGATCCTGGAGGGAGCCTGGGAGTATGCCCAACCAGTCTACATGTGTTTTGTGGATCTGGAGAAGGCGTATGACCGGGTGCCCCGGGAGATACTGTGGGAGGTGCTGCGGGAGTACAGGGTGAGGGGGTCCCTTCTCAGGGCCATCCAATCTCTGTACTACCAAAGCGAGAGCTGTGTCCGGGTTCTCGGCAGTAAGTCGGACTCGTTTCAGGTGAGAGTTGGCCTCCGCCAGGGCTACGCTTGTCACCAATCCTGTTTGTAGTATTTATGGACAGGATATCGAGGCGTAGTCGGGGTGGAGAGGGGTTGCAGTTCGGTGGGCTGGGGATCTCATCGCTGCTTTTGCAGATGATGTGGTCCTGATGGCATCATCGGCCTGTGACCTTCAGCACTCACTGGATCGGTTCGCAGCCGAGTGTGAAGCGGCTGGGATGAGGATCAGCACCTCTAAATCGGAGGCCATGGTTCTCAGCAGGAAACCGATGGAGTGCCTTCTCCAGGTAGGGAATGAGTCCTTACCCCAAGTGAAGGAGTTCAAGTACCTTGGGGGTCTTGTTCGCGAGTGAGGGGACAATGGAGCGGGAGATTGGTCGGAGAATCGGCACAGCAGGTGCGGTATTACATTCAATTTATCGCACCGTTGTGACTGAAAAGAGAGCTGAGCCAGAAGGCAAAGCTCTCAATCTACCGGGTCAGTTTTTGTTCCTACCCTCACCTATGGTCATGAAGGCTGGGTCATGACCGAAAGAACAAGATCCAGGGTACAAGTGGCCGAAATGGGTTTCCTCAGGAGGGTAGCTGGCGTCTCCCTTAGAGATAGGGTGAGAAGCTCAGTTATCCGTGAGGAGCTCGGAGTAGAGCCGCTGCTCCTTTGCGTCGAAAGGAGCCAGTTGAGGTGGTTTGGGCATCTGGTAAGGATGCCCCCTGGGCGCCTCCCTAGGGAGGTGTTCCAGGCACGTCCAGCTGGGAGGAGGCCTCGGGGGAGACCCAGGACTAGGTGGAGGGATTATATCTCTAACCTGGCCTGGGAACACCTCGGGATCCCCCAGTCGGAGCTGGTTAATGTGGCCCGGGAAAGGGAAGTTTGGGGTCCCCTGCTGGAGCTGCTACCCCCGCGACCCGACCCCGGATAAGCGGATGAAGATGGATGGATGGATGAATGAAGTGCAAATCATTTCCGTTTTACTTTTTTACAGAAACTGAACAAGATGGCGCTGTGCAGTAATTGCTTCACATCAGACACTAAAGTAGCGTGAAGATTAAAGGGGTGATAGAATGATTATATCGGGTACTTCACACTGTTCCTTAAGGTCTCCAAATAGGGTATGTAACATTGGTTGGGCTGAAAATGGCCCGTGTGCTGTTCTGTGCGCCCTAATGCAACCCTGTGAAATAGCCCTAGAATGAAACGAGAGGTTTTCTGTCTTTTATGGTATGCTCATGAATATTTAGATGAGCTGCGCGCTGATTGGTACCAACCAACGAGCGAAGCTGCGGAGCAAAGACGTAACATGACCAACAGCACTCACTTAAAGCTACATTGTGTAAGAATTTCTCCCATCTAGCGGTGAAATCGTATATGACAACCACCTGAATATTACTTTCTAGCCCCTCCCGTTCCGATCCATTCCGATCGCGTTTTAACTCCTATACGGTGGCCGTATTATTCCAAGAAGTACAACTTCATCCGTGAGTGTTCCTTCCAGTGTAATAATAGTTTTACGTTTTTGTTATTTTGGTACCATTTCATTGCTAACATCAGCTATCAGGTTCCCAAACGAATGCAAGCTAATGTTAGTAATGTATCAGAGTGAGCCTCCATCTTCAACAGGCTTTCAAATCTGCCGGCAGATCAAGTAATCTCCCCCTGGCATTCGTCACGGTGCCACTGAGTGTAAAAGCGCGAAAGGCGGAGGTATGTCCCTCTTTGGCTAATGTATTTTAAAGATGGAGGATACATACATACGACTCGCTCTTATGTATTCTGAATGATTCTGAATGGCAGATTCTACACTTACGAGAATACTTTGATTAGTTTGTGGAAGTAATTACACATGAATATGCACATATTTGTGAAAGAACAAAGTTTTTTTTTTGCTAAGAATCAACTCAAAACATTACACAATGGAGCTTTGAACATTAAATATCATGGCTATTCTCCGAGTATATGTAGCTACGTACTTCCGAGGCATTAACATGGCCCTGACAAAAAACAAGCTAAAGCAACTGTAAAACTAAATAAGATATATATTATATATATATATATATATATATAACTCAAAAACTTAAACAAATAACAATGAAATTGAGAAGTCAAAACTAAAATAAAACCTAATTGAAAATTAAAACTCTAATAACCTTGGTTCACATTTTACACTTCTATACGGTAATAAAAAACAGTGATGTCAGTCAGTGCGTTTACATCCACAGCAATAACCTAGTATTAGTAACTCTACCTCCAGTACAGTAGCTCGCCAAGCATTTTCCTATTGGATGTTACATATATTAAGTCTTAAAATACTTGTATTCCTTTTTTTACAATCATTACAACACAGTATCCTACTGTATCAATCAAAAGACCCTTTAATAAAGCCAAAATTAGTCTATAAATTGAGTACCACTATGGAGAAATAATTCCTGTGAGCTCATATGAATGAACTGCTGTCCTCTGTTGGTCAGAATGTACAATAAGTGTCATGTCACACTGTTTACTCTACTGAAGGTTTTACATTTTAAAAAGTTTAAAATTTATTTTTTAATTTAATAAGTCATAATAATAATAATAATATTATTATTAGGCTCAAACACCAAAGCGGTGGAACCCTATTGTGTTTGTGCCAGTTTATTAGTATTATTATTATTTGAGTCATTATAAGAAAATGTGCCATTTTGTGTCCCTCAACACAGAGCTGCTCTGTAAATCTGCATAAACAATAAAACATTAAATGAAATGCTTTAAAAAATAGTAAATTGAAAATCAAACATTAAGAATGGGAAGTGGCACGTTTTCGTAATTGGAGCTAGACTAGCCTAACATAGAAACCTGAAACTTGTCACCATAACTGAAAATGATGTGCAAATGCTACACAAGAAATATAAGACGAATCGGCCACGTGGTGGTGCTGTAATTAATGCCCAGAAAAATGGGTTTTGCAAAGGCAATGTGCTCTAAAAAAGCTACTTGGACCATGAAAGTCCACAATTATGGATTTGTTGCTAATTTACATAATGTGATACAGTAATATGAATAGACTTTGGTCAATTTTGATTCTATTAACACTGTAAGAAAGCTTTTTTTGCACATCTCTTTTGTCGGGCAGGTGCGTAGGATATGATCAAAAGTAGCAGATCAAAAGCTTAGAGAAGAGTCCCGCACACTGACCATTACGCAAGCAATAATTTATTTAGAAAAATACAACGTTTCGGTCTTAGACCTTCATCAGGTAAATTCACACCTCAACCATAGTCTTAAATAGTTTGGTTGACTAACCAGGACCAATCAGGTCCGGCTCTTGAATGACGTCACTCCCATCACGGACTGTGAACAGGAAAAGGCAGAAAAAATGCCACTCAGTACATTTAAAAACAATGGATAATCAGACCAGTTATGTTATAGGCTCATAATCAATGCATTGTCATTAGGCCAATATTTTTCTACACTTCAGAGGGGACACAGTCCATTCAAAAGTGGATCATTACATTGGTTAAGTTACATTGTAGCAGTCCATATGCACCCGTACAACGAACAGTTCCTGAGGATAAACTAATAAGGCCTAACATTAAGGCCTTTTGGCGATAGCGTCTGCAAAGTAAATATCCAATATGCCTCGCGTCTTTATAGTAGCAAGTCGTGGTTGCCCCCCCCCCCCTTTTTGGAAGACTGACTTGTTCAATGCCACAAAAGCGCAATGATTAGATGTCATGCTTATGATCATTAAAGTGTACTGCGACCGGGTAATCCCGGTCGTTTCTGCGAATACGTTCGCTTATGTTCGCTAATGCGTCTCCTTGGCTTATATCTCGCAAAGTCAGCGTGAACTAGAAGATCTCTGAGATTCTTCTCACGTTTGTATACGAAGAGCGGCAAGTCATTCACAACATGTGAGAGTTCAGGATCTGATTTTAGAATGTGCCAATATTTTTTTTTTAAACTGGACGTATGGTATGTGAGAGAGGAGAGTAAGTAGTGATACAAGTGACAGAAAAAACGCTTTTCTTTTTTCTTGCTTTTCTTTAGCAAGTCTGACCGAGATATATTCAGGGCTGTTTTGTAAGATTTGTCAACCCATTCTATTGGATAACCTCGCTGTACAAATCTGTCTTTCATGTCATTTGTTTTTCCATATAATCCTCAGTGGTCTCACATATTCTTCTAAGTCTTCTGAGTCTAAAGTATCTATCTGTACCATTTCCAAATTCTGAACAAATGTGTGTTTTTTTCGACATTCATGACAAATTTGCATAATTAGGAGCACAAATAGACCCCATGCTTGTACCAGACTCCTGTAGATAAAAGTCCCCATTAAACATGAAATAGTTTTTCCTCATCACAAAAGCAGTTAGGTTGATTAAAAACTCACTAGGTGGAATAGCAGTGTTATCCCGGTCTTTTAAGTAAAAGTTCAAAAGCTTCCAGGCCACAATCGTGCGGTATGTTTGTATAAAGGCTAGCAATAGGCTAGCAATATTCTATTAATACCAACATTTGTTTACAGGACTGAGCTACACATCTCTACTATAAATGAGCAGGATGTGTGAAAAAACATGGCCAATATCAAAGAAGCAGGAAATTGGCCATAACCAACGGTTTGTCCAATCATCATACATTTTGGAACATATCTTCAGTCCATATTGAGGAATAGGTCTTCACAGTGATTTTGAGCTCAACCCATAGCGGACAGAATTTTCACCAAAATTGGTGCATTTGTTTGTTTGTCTGGGGTCAAGTATTTTCTTTCTTTTTTTGTAAGATTATTTTTTGGGCATTTTAGGCCTTCATTATATAGGACAGCTGAAGATGAGGGAGGGGAGAGAGAGAGAGAGAGAGAGAGAGGGGAAATGACATGCAGCAAAGGGCCTCAGGCAGTGGTGTAGTCTACGTGATACGCAGGTATACGCAGTATACCCACTACGAAAGCTCTTGGATTTCCGTATACCCACTTAAAAATGCTCAATGACATGCAACGACATACTTTCCATTATATTTTTGACATATTTAGAATTGTCATCTGTGTTTTTTTTTATCTTTGCATAGGCTAAATAAAGGAATTTCCACCGTAAATTGGTTCATAAAAGTGTATCATAATGCAGGAAATGAAGTCTTTGACGCTCAAAATTTCCCTGGTGGAGGGCACCCCCAATATGATATGCCCCCTCCATGACCCATATATATATAATACAGTATACCCACTGCAATACATTAGACTACACCACTGGCCGCAGGTCAGAGTCAAACCTGCAGCCACTGCGACAAGGACTGAGCCTTTGTACATGAGGCACACGCTCTACCAGGTGAGCTATCCAGGCACTTTTATGCCTTAATAGTCTTATGTTGCTAATACAAATAATTATTCACAAAAAAATATTCATTAGGTCTTAAAATTTCAAATATTATCATGAATGTTGCCACATTAATTGATAAGAGTATAAGCAACAAATGTAGGATTTTTTGTTTTTCAGATTTTTAAGATAATTAAATTCAAATTCAAATGGTTAAAAAGAAGTAAAAACTATTAAAAGGGACATTTTTGACAACACTGGCAGGCAGGGAGAGCCTCCCTGTTAAGGATCACCTGGTTTTATGAGCATTCAATTACACACCTTTACCTGTGGCACTGCGTCACTGACCAGAACTCCTCGCGCCCACTTCCGCAGCTCACCTGCGATATCCTCCCTGAATACCACGCGTGTTGTTTTTAAAGCTATTTATTGTAGTTTAGGCGTTTGACGTGTCGGACCGGTCCGGCAGGTTTGTGCGGTGGCAAAGCAGGTGAGGCAGCGGGGGAAGAAGGGCGGGGAGCCGCCGCCGAGCTCTCTACAAGCAGGAAGAAGAGGATAACATGGTGCGGTGACAAAACGCCTGGACACAGACTGAGAACAGGATTCAACTTTTTTTTAATTTTTTATACATATAAATCTGCGAAGGACACGGAGTAAGTTCAGTTTAATATATAAATGTGCTTGAGTGTGTTTTGCTTTGAGGTTTTAGGCTTAATAGTGTTAACACCGAGAGCAGATGAGTTTTTCAGCTGGGCGGCTGCTGCTCAACACACCTTTCCTATCAAAAGAGCATTCGCTGTTTGTAGGCTAGTTTCTTTGCGGCTAAAATATGAGCTCAAAACGTTCACTTTATAAAGTGAACTATAAATAGTTTGTGGTATAGTTGGTAATTTTACCCGCCTTAGTGCCCTGGCTCTGTCTTGAAATACGTTTTTCCTACTATTTTCTAGGCTACCAGTTTCTTGTATTTTGTCCATTTTGTCCATGTTCAATGAGTTTAGATAAGTAGCCTATTAAAACACTTCTCCGCCAATACAAATCACACCAGTACAAAGTGCATCGTTAAAACTGAACACCACAGCCTTCACGTTATCAGCACTGTTGTGTTAGGATGCGTTAGTTTTAGCTAGGTGTAGGTCTACCTAATAAACTGCCAACTGAGTGTACAATATATAGCCTAGGTCTACATAAAGGAATGCAGTGGCAAAAGTAGTGTTATACAGTAATGGAACAACTAGACTAATGTTTTTTTCTCGCCCTTCAAAAAGTAGCTAAGGGAGTAAGGAAAAATGTCAAGTACCAAAAGTTAGCATTGAATATCTGTTCAGATTCATAATCTGTTTGCTTATTAATTCAATTCAACTACATTTTATTTATAGTATCAAATCATAACAAGAGTTTTTTCAAGACACTTTACAGATAGAGTAGGTCTAGACCACACTCTATAATTTACAAAGACCCAACAATTCCAGTAATTCCCCCATTATTATTGAACAAATAGTTCCTGATTTAAAAGTAAGCTAATTTTAGACTGTATTGTACTTGTACAAAGCTCTCATATGACTGCTTGTGTTAAGACAACATTTAACATGGGAGAACGTGATCTTATTTTGTGAAATTTAAGACGTACCTCTTTTTTTTTTCCTCAAAGTATTGTTTTGGTAGGCCTATTGGTATCAGGTAATGTCAGCACTATTTAAAAGGATACCCAGCCCCACAGTTCCAGGGTTGCTGCTCAAGGCTTTACCATGATGACTACGGATAACATATCATTTGTTAAAAAATAATCTTCATCTGTTTTGCGCTTATACATTTTTTTTGAAAGGGAGGATAACATTGCTTTAGTTTGATTGCTCACTTAGGAAAAAAAGTTTTTCTTCTCACATCTTTAGGATGGGTGGATGGATGTATGGTGCCCCGGAAGGGCCATGGAGGAAGATATTTTATATGGGAAGAAAAAAACAAACAACTGTTGTGTTCTCTAGCAAAAGGTTTACGTCGCGCACACGTTTGGCTATGTCCTTTTTCTGCTGTGAAAATTTGTCCCCCTAGAGTGTGTTTTAATGACCTGAATCAACATTGACCACGGCTGCTGTTTTTTGTTCCGACTACAAACTGTTTACAGCCACCTCTTGATCTAAGGGAGCTACATCTTTCATAGGAAAAGGAGAGATTTTTTTGAAAACAGAAGCCTGTAAGACTTCCAGGTAGGTTGTGAAACACACCCACATAGTCTCAGTTGTAGCTGTTTTAACACAGCGACAGCTTCTTGGCGCATGTGTCTCACCAGCCTCAATGTTTTTGCCATAAACAAGCAATGGAGCTCTTCTTCTACAGCCGAAGAAGGCTTGAGTCCTTTTGATTAGGGAAATGCCCGTCTCCTTATGAAAATGATAGACCTTGAAACCAGTGACAGAGAATTTGAATCGTGACTTGAGAGGCAAATGGATTGATGGGTTGACTGCGGTTATGGCGTCATTGTTTCTTCTGTATGTTTTTCCATACGGAAGGTTCAAATACTGGATCTGTTTGGCGCTGAAGCTTTCTGTTGGCAGTTCAAATGTGGATTTCTTGTTTTCTTTCTACTTTATTTTGTAATTTTCCATGTTGTATAAGGGTCTCAGTTTCTATTAAGGATCTGTTTTGAAATCGCCTCAGAGCAGATCTGTGTGGAACATTCATAAACCCAACCAAGCATCAGTATTTGTACCAAGGGTTTAAAAAAAAAAAGGTTCAAATTAATGAAATTAGCCTGTGGAGTTATACTAATTATATTTTGAATATTTGAACTTCTGTCCCCTCTTTAGCTAGCGTATTATCATGGTTATTGGCACATTACCACCACCAACTAGGGAATAGTGTGAAACAGAAAAACAATCACCCTTTAGCATCTGTATGGTATTTCGCTTGCTTGACACACTGCTGTTTAGCTTTTTAGCCATGCAACTATTGACAATGGCTTTGTGGTGTGTGTTTTTTTTTTATTTATTTATTTTTTTTAAAGTGCTGATACAGGTTAGTGTTGCCCCGTGAGGTAGCAATGTTAGCAGGTTTTTCACAATACGGTACCTGATGCTGTGCAGCTCCATGGCATGGTTCACGGTCAATACATTTAGGACATTTTAAATAATTTGACCCAAATTTCATCAAAGTTACAATATTGTGGGTCCTACATTATGACTTTCTGATGGGCATGTCTTGTATATTGGTCCCTGTGTCAAAATCTAGGGGGCCAGTAGGAGCCCAATATTTATTTCTAATACGTTACTTTTGCCATAGTTGACCAACAGGAAACACGGGGAGATACTGGGGCATGCTGCCACATTCAGTGCTAAATGGCTTACGCTCCATAGCACAAGACCAGGGGATGCTTGATGAAGGTGTTTTTAAGAGGTTTTGTTTTCACCCTTTTCAAATTAATTGACAAACTAAGGAATCTCTGGCTCGATAAAGGTAGCCTATTTGGTATGGTTTTAGGGTAAAATGAAGTATTAATTATGCAAAATAGACCCAGTTATCAAAACATTGATCCATAGTACCACTAACAACACCCCCCCCCCCAGGCACCTTTTTAATCCAGCCACAACCACTTCCGTCAAACGTTTTTCGCATAAGCTCTGCTGAGGTTTCAGCCAACAGTGAACTCATATGTACTGTAAGCACAACACACTGTAGGCAAATTAGAAGTCAAATACAAAACAATTTGACTGCAAAGGGGATGATAGTTGTTGCTGGGGGCGCAATGCATAATTTCACTTTGTAAATGTCATTTATCATATCTGCCGAGGTGATACATAAGGACTGGCTTCAGACTGACATGAGAAAATCTAGAGAACGTCCTCATCATCCAGAGAGAGGTTGAACCTCTAACTCTGGCAGTATAGGTGCCTTGCTCAGGGACGGCCTGTTTATGGATTCATTTTCTGGACTCAGCTGTTAGTAAAATACCTAATAATCTTAATCAAGATTTGACTCGCTTTATTAAGCTCCATTAACACAGAGAGCAGTGATTTTATATTTACTAGTTCTGAAGCTACGGCAGGTAGACATGCAGCTTCGCCAGTATGAGGATTTGTAACTATTTCTGCCTTTCCCCCCCTGTTAACCGCATTGAAAATGGGATATTTCTGACTTTATAGACTAATAGAATAATTGATTAACAAACCGCTGTTTTCAGAGAAAAATCACTAAAAACCCACTGTAGACTGGGAACATGCAACTTTTGTATTTCTTATAACTGAGCACGGCCTCACACTAATGCCTTTTTACACTTATCTTCACTTACCCAAATACTGAAGATAAGATAATGGCTTAAGTGAAGTTTTCAGAGAGAGTACAAATAGTTGAATATGATGGATAAAGGAGATAAGTGGCAGATTGTTTTGGGGTTTACTACTCTATGTGCAGAGTCACTGTATTCAATGGCAATCCAGCAGAGAACAGTCATTCTTTTGGTTTTACCAATTGTTTGCCATCAGCTCAAACGGATTCCCGGCAGGTGCTGCAGAAACCTGACTCTGCATTAATGTAACTGATAGCATCTGTTCTGACTGGCTGGGATTCTTTCTTTCTTTCTTTCTCTCTCACTCACTCACTCTCTCACACACACACATCAAGGACAGAGGTGGTCAAAATCAAAACTTAAGAATATTTGTTCAGGCAATGGAACAAATGGCACAGAAAATAGTAGTAGTAGTAGTAGTAGTAGTAGCAGTCCTCCTCCAAAGATTGGTGAGCGTAGCAGCTTCAGTTGATTATAATAGACGCACTCTGCTCCATGTATTTCGACCGTAGTTTGGGTTGACCCTGCTACATCAGCTGAGCAATAATGTACAGCAGACTAGGGCAGGTGGATTTAATCTTTAAATATTATGACTTTAATGTCCTTAAATTATGACTTTAGTCTTGTAATTTTACAACGGTTTCTTCACTAAATAATACGACTATTCTCCAAATATCAGAACACAGATGGGTTAAGATGTATTTGGAATGTGCAGAAAGTTTTAAACATGAAACACATAAGCTATCACAGTCCAGGGGTTCATAAACAAATTAAAATGAAATAATGAATCCTTAACGTGAACAGGTGTCACGTGCACATTTTAAAGAGGTAACTTCCCCAAACAACACACACACACACACCATGACATATTACTCTGCTGTAAGCCCAGACCTCTGTCACAAAAGGTACTCATCCTGAAAAATATTAAAATGGTAAAATATCTTACTTTTCCTACAATTACCAGCTCTTGCTTCCATAAAGGATCCCTTTAGTTTGTTTTCTGTTCTATCCTTAAGTTTTTCAAAAACTATCCCACAGATTTCCATGAAATTTTGTTAAAAATTTGAAGTGGAGTAGGACCTCCTGCGCTCTTCCTCTCTCCTCTCTGCCCAGCCCCTCCCATCATACAAGCGCTAGTCATTCATTTCATTCCGATGCCGTTATATGAGGAGACATGGTAAAGCCCTTTGAGATTGCATACAGTGTTTTAGGGTTCTAGCTATAGCTACATGAACTTGAATTAGCTGCAGCCATGAGCTGCGTTTAGCAGAAGGCTAAACTACCTGCTCCTCTGCCATGTTTACGTTCCCTATCACACTAGTTCGGATGGCAGCAGCAGGCGGTGCCGCAGACGCGGCCTCTGGTTCTTGTAGAAGGCTAACAAGGGCCCGCCGAACAAGAGGCTGCCGGAGGCAGTGTTAGAGGAAACATAAACATGAAGAAAAAAACGAGCCAGTATTCGTGCTAGGCTGAAGCTAATCTAAATAAACGATTTTCCACTTCAGGGATTGTTCTGCTTTTTTTGTGTTGGCATTCTAAACTCCAGTGGATTTCTGAGGACTATGGTTAACTGCTCCTCAGATCTCTGCAGGGTAAATCCAGACAGCTAGCTAGACTATCTGTCCAATCAGAGTTTTCTGTTGGACGACTAAAACAACTTTTGAACGTACACATGTTCCACCAAAACAAGTTCCTTCCGAGACTATTTTGCAGAGGCACCGTCATTGCGTCCGGGACTCAGCACCGCCCAAGACAATTGCTCTGGTTTAAATGCCAATAAACCAGAGCACGTTTTTCTCCCATCCCGCAATGCTGTGTGGACCAGAGCCGTATATTGGAGAGAGTTTGGCCAACTAGGGAATTGAATGTTCTGAGCTATCCCGTTATGCGATTAGTTCCGAGGTGGTCACGTGTTTCGTGGACTCCATGTTGGTTACCAACATTCATCTGATTCCCATTGACATAGTGCAGGGAATAGTGGAAACATTTAATAAATTATTAAAAAAAATGACATAAATCACTGAAAAAATGTCCAACTGTTGCACGTTTAGCTACAATGAAAGACCGGGAAGCTCCCCGCGTGAACCAAAAAGGTGAAAAGGATGGGTGCGGAAGGTGAAAAGAGCAAACTGGAGGGCAAGTGACTACTCGTTTTTGTGTGAGGTAAATGTCAATTTCTCTCTTCGACTTATGATAACAAATGACATCGGACAAACATAGTAATACCATCGTTAATGTGTACCATGCTGTCAAAAAAGTTCTAACACTGCTTTAGAAATGAATGAAGTTTGAAGTTAGCCATGCCTTATGCTAACGTTAGCTTTTTCGCTAGCACTCCATGGACCTAAATGCTTAGAAATGCTTGTGATCTTGCCATAGTCATGACTTGAATTTAAGGTAGTCTGACTTCAGTTCTCATCTGTAACTCGGATGTAATATACTGTGACCACGCAGTATTGATGATTTAGATCACCAAATGGTATTAATACATAACTTTGCCTCGGTTACTACTAAGTTATTATTGCTAGCATGATAACGTTATGGTCCTGTCCTACCGCAATTTACACCTGACCAAAACACACTTTTTACCTGTATGCTGTCGGTCGCATTATCATTGTCTTATCGTGTATTTTGTCAAAAGACTGTCAGTAACTTTGTTAAGAGTTCAGGGCCCCATTTCAGAAAGCAGGTTTAGTGAAAACTCCTGTTTGTTAACCCTGAGATGAGGGAAACTCTGGGTTTTCTGTTTCAGAAAGAGAGGTAACTCCTCCCTCTGACACAGCGCTCATTCATTTCCTCATTCATTTCCTCATTCATTCATTCAGTCTGTATCGGGGCACTTTTAGCGCATTTATCGGCATGAATAAAAACAATTGTATATTAACCATGTTAGGCAGACTATAAAACGTATTTTTGTTTCTAAAAACATGGCATTTCCTTGTGTCGACGATCCCGTTGATGAAGAAGCTGCTTTACTTTGCAGGGTGGTGTTGGGAGATGATAATGAAGCCCCGACATTTTAGTTTTCAGATAACTTCCTATTTGAGCGGTATCGTTTTTCTTCCCATGCAGCCTAGGCTACGTAACCTGATCGGTCCTCATATCACTAACGTCACCCATGTTAGGGCATGCTCTATATTCCAGCAGATTATTTGTGTCACATAAATGTTTTTTGAAAACGGCAGTTTTCTTTACAACGTTAGTGATGCGGAGCATTTTAGTAAAGCCACTGTAGCGCCAACAGAAGAATGTGACTCGCTCTGAAACGTGTTTTTAAATGTTTTGTAGTGTTCCCTGGACACAAACCAGTAAGAGCCATTAAAAAGGAGTTCCACAGGATTGCAGGTGAATGATGTAAACCCTTTGAAATAAGAGTATGAATTATAATTCTGTTAATGATGATGCTGCAGCCTCAGTGGGATTATTAGGCCTAGTACTTTTTCACCCGCAGTATTGCACCTAAATGAAATAGATTATAGGTTCAATACCATTTCACCAGTAATATTAGGCTATACTTATGATTTAAATATGATATACACTAAATTGGAATATTTACTCTAGCAGCAATTTTCTCCCACGCAAATTCTCTCTTTTGCAGCAACCGCTGTTTTTTTTTAACTCGCTGTTTGTGCGCATGAGTGTTTACGCCGACCTGTTTGTTTATGGTTGTTACCATGGTGAATCGTAGTATCATGGCTCCATTCATGCTGCCTTTTTATTGTGGTGGTGCACGCGCGTGAACCTACTCTGAGTTGATTGAACCAACTCATATCGGCTGTTCTGAAACCGAAAACTCAGTTTCCAATCTCAGGGTAAATCAACTCAGAGATCAGGGTTAGACTCAGAGTTTGTCAAACCTCCTTCCTGAAATGGGGCCCAGTTGCTAGTCATGACGTTTTTGGAAGTACAGAAATCGTGTGTTTGTAGCACAACTAAGTTACTGAATGCCCTTCTGTATTCGGCCTGTCTTGCTCCTGTCACTCACTACAATGGGCATTTTTAGAGGCCCATTTACGATATAGAAGGAAAATATACACTGGAATATTTCCGTAAGGGCCTTTTACATATTGACAAATGTTGATCATAACATGTATATGCCTGTTTATGGTGAAAATAAGCGTTTTATTTCAAGCTAGCACACTCGCCCCATAGGGTTACACTGTAGAGTCATCTGACGATGGTATCCAATATGCCGCCCATGATTTGAGTTGGCCAAACTCTCTCTAAATATACGGCTCTGGTGTGGACTAGCTAGACCCTCCTCCGCAGCGCTGTGGAGGAAGGTCTGGCTATGCGAGACTAGGCTGAAACTAACCCCAGCAGACCAGCTCTTCCAACTGTTTTCACAGCAAATGAAAACTGGGCAATAAACTGGACTACCTTTTTACACGATTGTGTTCCTCTATGTACTGTATAGATGGATGGCAATAAAGTCTCTTATCTAATAGGTTAACTCTGAATTGGCTGCAGCCCTGAGTCTTTGGCTACGGTTAGCAGAACTTTCTCCGAAGGGACGTGCAATAGGAACGCGCTCTCTCCAAAATGACCTGTGATTGCCAAAGTCTCCTGTCAGAGCCTAGATATTCTAAAGCCTGAAAACGGAGCCAAGGAGAGAATACAGAAGCCTTGTTTTTTCTCAGACCACTTGAATTACAATATGCTGAAAGATAAGGATTTTTTTTGCCCAAGGACGCCAAAAATGAACTGCCTAACCCAGCTTTAAATGGCTGTAACTCAGTGGCCATGAGGTTTTGTCAATGAACCACTAACCTGTCCCCTAAAATATTAAAAAATGGAACTTATGTCAACGGACTATGATAGAAAAGTATTTTTTTTTTCTTTCCCCTTTTTGGATTAGTTTTATTAGCCAGTAAGTTTGTGGAAAACTGCCTTCATAGATCACAGGAAAGATGAAATACAAAAAGTGACCACATATATTTAAAGAGCTTATAGGAAATAGGCTTTTTTCTTTCTTTACAGGAGTGTTGGAGCTAGGAACTCTGAAATAGACTACAGATCCACACTGTGCTTGCAGTGTTTTGGTCATGACTTCCCTCCATAAGTTTTTCTTTTGAAGCCTCCGACTCACCTCAGTGGTCTGAGCGAGAGCTGCACCTCCTCCCTCCTCTCAGGTTTCACTGTCGTCGCTCAGGTATGCTCTCTTTTGTCCCTCCCCCCCCAGCCTGCTCTTTGTTGTTGCCATAGCGCAACCCTGGCATGAAACCAATAGACCAAAACCTGTTTTTCGAGACGTTGCTCTGCTGCTGCCGCCCTCCGGGTGGTTGGTTTTTGGAAGGTGGGCAGAGCAGTAAGTGTTGAGACCTCACGAGGAAAAAGGATGAATTTTTCTTTTTTAATGAGGCTGTTTTGAGGCTCGTTGGATATCTCAGGCAGTGTAATTTCTTCATTTATTTCAATACTTGCCGTTAACAGTAACCAGTAAATTTTTTTCTTATAAAGTTTTTCCCCATTACATTTCCTCGTCTTTTTAGTTCACTAAAGGTTGCAGCTTATCGTTTTTGTAGCAGTGGCTCTGCGATAGAAAGAATCCGACTCTTTGATGAAAGGTTAGCGGTATAAGCCTGCCTACATAAAAACTTTAACTATGACTCAAGGTGCTTTTTTAGTAAGACTTACGTTTTTGGTTCTGGGTTTATTTTGGTTAAATTTAGCAACTATGATGCCATGTTTTGCTCCCTACTATTTACACTACCGGTCAAAAGTTTGGGGTCACTTACAAAATTTCCACTCCATTCCAGACAGAATACCAGCTGAGATCAGTTGCATTGTTTTTTTAAACAGGGCAGCAGTGTTCAGATTACATTATGTGCTTACATAATTGCAAAAGGGTTCTCCAATGTTTTCTCAGTTAGCCTTTTTAAAATATTATCAGATTAGTAAACAGAATGTGCCATTGGAACATTGGATGACTCGTTGCTGATAATGGGCAATGTAGATATTGCATAAAGATCAGCCACTGCTTTCTACAACAGTCGAGAACCCTTTTGCAATTATGTAAGCACATGATGTAATCTGAAAACTGCTGCCCTGGTTAAAAAAAACAATGCAACTGATCTCAGCTGGTATTCTGTCTGGAATGGACATTTCTAAGTGACCCCAAACTTTTGACCGGTAGTGTACATCCGTATCCATCCATCTGTTTGCCAGACAGAAAAACAAAACATGATTTTTCAGAAACTAATTATTCAAAACTGCTGACCCTAACATAAGCACATTGATCATCGCATTATTTAGGAGAGTCCAGTGTGAAGTAAAACTGAGGCGATCATTTAAAGAAAAGTTCAAAACTGGAATACAGATTGGGGGGGGGGGGACCCTTTTGGAACCAGCGGCTCATCACACTCGAAACTCTATTAACATAATCAGGAAAACTAGACAAAACTAGCCAAGCCTATGCCGCGTTGTATTTACCTCGGAACTCGGATTTTCCGAGGTCAAAGTCGGAAACACGCCCCCTGACCTCAGATTTACGAGCTCGGAACTCGGACAACGTCGCAGTAGCCCGAGTTCAAAATCCACCATGGCTGCCCCCTGTATCAACAGTTGTGAAAGCTGCAGTAACATAAAGTTATAAGCACTTCTGTCTTATTTGTGTCACTAAATCAGTCGTTCACACAGGCTGGTTCAACTTCTATCTGTGGACATGTTACGCTGTTTGCATGCACAAAAAACGGCGTAATGCGTTGTTATCAACTGGTATTGCTAACAATAGCTAACCGGGCTAGAGCTAATGAAAACAATGAAAATCCGACTTTTAAATGGAACGCATTCAACTCGGGTATGACGTCATTCCCAGCTCCGGCTTCCGAGTTCCGAGGTAAATATAAATGAAAGGTTTTCTTGATAAACTTCTACTGTTTTTCCCTCCCTTGAATCTCGATAACCTGCCAGCATCGGAGCACTTATGTTTGTTGTTCCCACACAAATCATGCTGGCCCGTCCGTTCATGCTCTGTGTTATTTGTCGAGAAACGACACTAGAAACTAAAGGGGATTAATAGAATCAACCACAGCCTCTCCGCCTGGGCAATTAAGAAGGGCAGCGGTGTTTTAGGATCCAAACCGAAATGTCAAAGTGAACCCAAACTCCCAGTAGTTGGTCTCCTACAGGGTCTTCTCTCTGCCTGGCCCTGACATCATGAGCCAATCAGATGTATGAGTTGGCTGTAGCATTTCCCCTCAATGATTTAAGATATACTGTAACATTTAATTTATGGACAGGACGTGCATTCAGGCATGTCTTCAAGCCAGGTCACGGCAATTAATTTTTTCTTTCTTCTGTGTTTCACAATCAAGTAAACCTTTTTATCTTTTAATAGCGTGCATTCCTTCAATGATGGCATGTATAAAGAGTGTGTGGATGAATGCAGGTGTGACGCAGGGCTTGAGTTGACATTGTGTATTCCTTTGGTGTGGCAAGTTATCTGACGGGATGTTGATGCTAAAACACACATCTAATCTTCAGATGAAGACCGCGTCCTTCAGGACATCTTGTATCGAACTGCGTAAAAACGGCTCTAGACAACTAGTGTTTATTGTTAAGTGTGGACAAATTCTTCCTCTGGGAAGGAAATTAATCTTTATTTGGTTCATTGTTTAAAAGAAAACCTGTCATGTAAACCCAATTGTATTCCGGCTCAACAACTGTCAACAAGACCAACAATTAAAGAGTAAAGAAAGACGTTGTAATACTTTAAAATATCTTCTGAGAGTTTAGCCGTCATCTTATTTACTACTTCTCCAGGTGTAGCTCCTCCTCTCATTCTTTACCCCCCTCTCATAAGTCTTTAAACTTCTTTGTTTTCCTTCCCCTTCTCCCTCAGTCTTCATGTGCAGACCTGTGTAACCAGCCATGGACAGTTACATGAATGAACAGTTACAGGAATGTTCACTGGGCTGGATTCCTTAGTTGTTCTGCTCATATTTGATTTGAACGTTGGGAAACACTGACTGCACTGCTCAGTTAGAGCAGAGGTGGTTGGTTTCTCCTGACCTAAGGGGAAATAGTGTAAAATGTTTGCCACCCGTCAGCTTTCTGAAACATATCTGGAGTTTGACATTTACATCTATGTTTGAGATTGAGCCTCAATACTTAAGATCCTTGGCCTGATTGGTAGTCTTGTCTACTTATTCTTTGGTCAGATATTTGCTAGTTTTTCCTCTAGTTGCTTTGTGGTAAGACACGATTAAAACTGATATTGGGGTTAATTTCCGACATGATAAAAAAGGATTTTGTGGATTGTGCATTGAAAGTATTGCTTTTGTTTTGGTATAAAAATAGCATTGTATTGCTGCACTGGTATGTGAGTTCAAATGATAGCCGCCCTTCTGACATATTTTCCACTGCAGGAACTTAACCAAACATATCTGTAACGTGACGTGTTCCATAAATTAATTATGGCTCTGCTGACGAGGGGATGCTAACTATGAATTCCAGCTTGCGGAGGTTTTTGGCCGTGCTGTCAGTCATGATTAGTCAAACAAATGTGTTGTCACATGGTTACATCAAACACAAAGTCTGGCAGAAACCTCGCAGGGAAACATGTTAACCATGAAATGAGATTATAGACAAATAAATGAATAAACTATAAGTGTTTTGGTTTTTTAATATTGTCTGTCCGAAAGTGCTTACTTCACTTGCCTTCCCCAAATAGAGCATAATGAGAGTTACAGCCTGGGCACAGTGGTGTTTTGAGCTTAATTGCTGATGGCAGTAGTCTGCCTCTTATGCTCCTGTATCTAGGCAATAAATGTTAATCATCTGGCACTTGTCAAAATAAAATATGTATATATAATTTTTCCAACCAAGAAAATTAAGAACTGCAGTGATATAACAGAAATGGACAGATCTAGAGTAAAATATTGGGTCTGAACTTTAAAGTACTCCTTCTTTCTCTTCAACTCTTCCATTTCCCAAGTTTGAGTCCTGCTGTAGACCCTGTTAACCCCTACTAAGTTTTGATCAGGCCTTTAATCTGGAACAGGGCACCAGGGACCAGATGCATACAACTGTGTAGATTCACAACTAGAAAGGTGTGTTTACACAAACGCAAAAATATTCAGAAGTATTATTTTAGTCGGCTTTATAAAACGGTGTCTACCCCTGGTCTGAAGTATGAGCGAGGTGCGCACATTTTCATTCTTCCTTTTATAAATACCAGTTTATGTGTGGGAAATGGCTTACGCATCGTCTACACATCTGGCCTCAGGTTTCTTGTTCATCTCTGGTGTCGGGTTACTGCTAAGAACAGACAGTAAATGAGCTGAATAAAGCTCTTGTAAACACAAGGAACTGTCTCTGAGTGGAAGGTGACAATGATCAGGAAGGTGTGGGCCCATTCCTCAGAGTTGCAGATTTATGCTTATTCATTATGACAGTTAAACACACACTGCAACGTTAGGAGGTTTGGCAGAAACTGCTGGTCAAATCAGACCGTAAACCTGGAATGCAGCTCGTTATTTCTGTTTAAGTATCGATGGCTTTACACGATATATCAAGATGGATGTTCAGTTTTTATGGCTATGAATTTCCTGTAATTTTAAATGTTAAAACATTTTGAAGCTGACTTGAGTGTAACTGATCCATCAGATGGATCATCATTTATTCATTTCATGACTTAATTTCTAACCGCTGACTCATTTATTATCCTTCTTTCCTGATTCATTGTATCTGCATATCTTTTTCTATCTGTGCTCTTTTTTTGGCCATTTGTTTTAAAGTACAAAGTCATGATGTGACATTTTTAAACATGTAGGCCTTGTCGATGTAAAGAATGTCACTGTTGTCTTAGCGTTTATTTCGGTCTTCCTCACACTCTACATGCATTTGTTTTTTTTGATGTCAGTACGTGTATTCTGCCCATAAAAACATGGTTGCGCTGTTTGTCTGAAGGGGCATTTGCAGTCCTGGACTTTGGATTTACTGTATGCTCAACGCCAGCTTACTGAAACCATAAAATCCTTGAGGCCTTAGTATGCTTCAAATAAACTAGTTTGTACAAGTTGTCGTTTGACAACGTTGGAAGGTAAGGGCAGGGCGTGAAAAGCCTGCTATTATTATTATTATTATTATTATTATTATTATTATTATTAATATTATTATTAATAATAATAATAATAATTTAAAAAAAATACATTTTTATATAGCGCTTTTCAAGGACCCAAAGTCGCTTTGCAGGGCAAGGTAGAAAACAAAAACAAGGCAAAACAAGATTCAGGCACAGATGAAAAGCGAGGGGGGCGTGAGGCTACGGATAGGCAGAGGCAAAGAGATGGGTCTTGAGGCGGGACTGGAAGATGGTGAGGGACTCAGAGGTGCGGATCTCTTGGGGGAAGGAGTTCCAGAGCCTGGGAGCTGCCCTGGAGAAGGCTCTGTCCCCAAAACTGCCAACTGAGGTTGGACTTGTGGATGGAGAGGAGACCGGCTGAGGTGGATCTGAGGGACCGTGAGGGTTGGTAGGGGGAGAGGAGGTCAGTGAGGTATGAGGGGGCCAGATGGTGGAGGGCTTTGTAGGTGAGGACAAGGATTTTGTAGGTGATCCGGTGGGAGAAGCCAGTGGAGTTGTTTTAGGACTGGAGTGATGTGGTGCCAGGATTTGGTGCGGGTGATGAGTCCGGCGGCTGCGTTCTGGACCAGTTGGAGTCGGTTTGATGTCGGTAGAGCTGATGCCAAGGAGAAGTGAGTTGCAGTAGTCCAGTCAGTAGGAGATGAATGCGTGAATGAGTCTTTCAGCAGTGGGGGGTGTGAGAGAGGGTCTGATTTTGGCGATGTTGCGGAGGTGAAAGGAGGTTTTAATGACATGACGGATGTGGGGCTCAAGGGAGAGGGTGGAATCAAAGATCACGCCAAGGTTGTGGGCCTGGGGAGATGGGGAGACAATGGTGCCGTCGATGGTGAGAGTGGGGTTATTGATTTTGCTGAGTGTGGATTTGGAGCCTATGAGCAGGATTTCTCTTTTATCGCTGTTGAGTTTTAGGAACTTGTGTTGCATCCAGGTTTTAATAACGGACAGACAGAAGTTGATGTGGGAGAGGGGAGGAGTGAGGGGGGATTTGGTGCTAAGGTAGATCTGGGTGTCATCGGCGTAACAGTGGAAGTCCAGGTTGAAGTGGCGGAGTATCTGACCAAGGGGGAGGATGTAGATGATGAAGAGGAGGGGGCCGATAATTGTCTCCTCATGGTCGCAACCCACTTCCTCACTTATCTAAAAGAAGTAGTATAAAAGACTGAGTCTACAACCATGCTACTGGCTCTGTGAGGCTGTACTTGGGCACAGTGAGGCATTGAGCTAAATGCTTAACAGCATGCTAACATGCTGATGTTTTGCACCATGTTCACCATCTTAGTTTAGCGTGACATATGCTAATTCACACTAAATACAAAGTACAGTTGATGCTGATGGTAATCTCATTACTATTGGAAGTATTGAGTATTTAGTCCAGTATGGAAACATTGAAACATTGACGTGAAAACATTTATACATTTTACTCTAAACCACAAATGTGAACCTCGTGGCGGCCCTAATGGAAAAGTCAGGAGATCTCCAGAGTCATTAGGATGCATCCTCTGGGAATCGTGAATGTTTGTATCAGATTTTGTGCCAGTCAATTCAAAAGTTGTTGAGATATTTCAGTCCAGACCAACCAACAGACCGGCATTATCCCTTGAGCCACTGGTAAAATGGCTGAAGTGGGTGTGGCGGGTTGTTTTGGAAAGTTAAAAAAACTTGTTGGATACAGCCCTTCCTTCTCCCACTTTATGTGATTGCTTTAAAAATCTCAATACATTTTGTGTTACATTTATTGATCTCTTCTTCTTTCTTAGAGATACCTGAGTTGACAAGATGAGTCGTCCGCGTGCAGGCTCCGATGGTTCCCTGGAGCCTGACGATGAGGTCATGCCATACAGTGACGATGAGACAGATGACGAATTGGATGAAAGCTCTGAAGGGGAACCAGAGCCACCTGGAGCCGGAGCACTGCATCCCCCGGCGGATGCTAGACCCAGCGGTGAGTAACTAAAGACACTAATGACTTTGTTTTTATTTTGAATGAGATGACTACAGTGATAAAATATTCAGCGGTCAGTGCGTTAACATGCACAGCAGTAACCAGGGTCTTACCCCCCGGTTAAGTGAATAACTGGGTTATGCCAGTTCTCCCGGTATACATGAGCGGGGAAGAATGACAGGAGTAACTCTACCTCCGGTACAGTAGGTGGCGCTCTGTCAACGCACAACTGGCTTTTTTTTAATGTTTTCATTTACACACTCTTGTCACAGTGTAGGAACACACAGTGATCTCGCCAGATGACTGACAACCAGTGTCGGGTGAAATTTGCAAGCTAACTTTGTGAGCTAACTAACATTAAAGGAGAATTCCGGTCAATTTCAACCCGTAGCTCTGTTGTTTGGAAATTTGGAGTGCTGTCAGTAGCAAAAAAAACGAAAACAATCGGGGCTGCCTACACCGTGTTATCCCCCTGCTAGCGTTAGCACCCAACAGGCTTAAACAGGGCAAGTTTTAAACGTGCTTTTAGCCTCTAAACATGCTCGAAATGTCATTACAAGTGCCTACCCATGTGCAGTGATTCCTTCCGAGGGAACACAGCGAATCTGACTGCAGTAGATGTGACAGAAAGGCATACAAGTTGTGTTAATCCAGCCCGTGCACATACCTCTGTTTATTTCCTGTTTTCCGGTCAAGTCCACACTAGTCGATTGTCGAACTCATACAATCCAGTATTCCAGTCAAATTACCTTACCCCAGTTAAGGTGTATACACACAGGATGTATACCCCGGTTACTAAAGGAGTTCTCTAGGTCTGTTAACCGGGGTTATGAGAACTCCAAATTTAACCAGTGTAAGGTGTTTACGTGGCGTATGAGAAGTCGTTTTTTTTTTTGTTTTTTTTAAACCATGTAAACGCACTGACTGATAAGGTTGTGTGTAAAGCTCCTGTATGTAACTGTAGGAAAACGTGCAACCGATTAGGACACAGACATAAAAAGAGTAGCTTCTTATTGTATAAATGCTGCAGGGGTGGAGAAGATTAATTGAAAGTGGTTTGGAGCGCCCGCTTGCGTGTCACTCGAGCAGTCAGCAGCATAGCGCACAGAGCAAAAGTCTGCTGTCCTGCAGCGCGCTCTATACTTCTTTTACAATCCTCTTGTCATAATGTTTTTCTGCCGCAAACGTTGCCTCGTTGCATGTATCGCCGCGGCTTGCTGGTCTGGTGTGCAGGTGATCATTGGGGCGGACAGATCAGGCCGTGGGCTGCGCACTGGATCACGGCTGTGCCACTGTATCGGGTGGTGGCACACTACTTGCATCTTACTTTGGATCATCTTACTATTTCAAATTGCACCCACACTTTTAGATTTTCTTTTCCCGGGCATTTTCAGTTAAAGGTTTAAATCCCTGCCGCCAAGATGCTCCTCCGGTCACGGATCGTGGAAAGTGAAACTTAAATCTTAAAAGGGGCGGTTGGATGTATTATTCTTTCTTTTCACATTTTTATTTACAGCTTTATATGTTGAAATTGATATCATAATATGCTGTATATTAACTAACTGGGAGAAAACGGGTAGGTATATGGAAAATCCGACATTGAGCACCCCCAAATAGCCAAAATGACATTCTCCTCATTTCATAATGCCTCTGCGAAGTTTGACTGTAATCGGGCTCCTTCGATCGAAGGATAGAATATTCCACTATTTGGGGTCACCCCTACTTATATTTATGTTAAGTAACCAATTTTTTCATAATGTTTTCTTTTTCAGAGATGGCATGGAAGGTGAAAGCCAATGACCGACCTTATCACCACCTGCCAGAATTTAAGAAAAAAGTCTTCCTGTGCATCAAGAAGAGCAGATACTCTGTAAGTTGTCATAACACAATTTCATGGACTGACGGGGCCTTTATCCTCCTCCCTTGTTGGTCCTGGTAGAACCTGATCCTGAGCATATAGAGCTGAGCCTGGCTAACACACCCTGGGTAAAGAGCAGGACAAGTTTGTGTTGACAATTATTTGAATCTTCCAACAGTCATTGATTTTCTTCCTTTTAAGGCCACTATTAGTTTCAGGAAGTTTCCATAATAAGCTAGGGATGTCATGATACCAAAAATCTAGTAGTCGGTACCGATACCACCAAAAGTGCACGATACCAAAGTCGATACCACAGTGTATAAAAAAACAATAATTGGCTACTTCAACATTAATTCCTTTATTTTAACATTAGAGAGAGAGAGAGAGAGAGAGAGAAAAAAAACACTCCTTATACTATTATTGCAAGCATTAGTTTAAATTCGCTGACATGGTGGCAGGTCAAAAAGATTAATTAAAACCATTAAGATTTCAATAATTTAATTCCGGTGACATTAGCCTACATTTTGACACAGGCTGGTAGTGCCTTAGGAGGTAGTTTATAACATTGCAATGGGTTAGCGTTGTACAAATCGTTTGCACAATAGCACCCCAGCATAAATGATGTCCGTTGTCATCCGTCTGGAATGCGAAGTACTTCGATATTAGACCAAACTTGTCGCTATCTTCAGTAGTTTTGTCTGTGTCCTTGTAGACGTTCTTCTTCTTTACCACTTGTGGACCGACTAAAACACTTATGCGTATATCCTGCCCCCATCAGTTCTGGAAGAACTGCAACATCGGTACCTTCGTTACCATCAGTACCTATGCTACTGCAGAAAAACAAGTACCGTCATGTTTTAAGAATGTTGGTACCGAAGTACCGATTCTCGTGACCTCCCTACAATCAACCTGCAGAGAATTAAAACTTGGTGAAGAGAGTTGATGGTTAATTGATCACAGTCCACATTTCAGTCATACTGATAAAAATTCAAACCTGCAAGAGTCAGTAAGTAAATAAGTTTCTGTTCCTCAACTATGGAGGCTGAATTTATTTTTAACTGACCAAAATCATGTGTACGATGGGCATTAGTAAGCATCAACTGACCTACATACTACATGGCTATGATAGATTTTAGCCAGGTCTAGTACAATATTTGATCTGATCCCCAAAGAAAGTGGGTATAGAACATTAGTCCCAGGTTAAAATATGAACATGATGTACAACACCAACAAGGAAGCCTTCTGTGTTAATGTTATGTCGTACTATTTAAAAAAAAAAAAAAATTAATATGCAGATGAAATGTAAGATGAGGTGGAAGCATGTGAATTAATGTCAACTGGGTGTTGTATTTGATTTAGTGGAGAGCTTTCATACCCTCTAGGGATCATGGCTTTACTTGGTTTCTGCACATTTTCAGTTTACCACTCGACTCTTGTTAACATAGTCTACCCTACACATGAAAAACAAATACATAGTTTGTACCTTTTCCTATAATTTAAAGCTTTAGCTGATTGGTCAGAGTCGTTGCTGGGACTTGCCTAGCTCAGCAGTAAAAGTCTGTTCTTCAGTTCTGCATAAGGATTTAGATTTTTAGCCATAATGTCTTTGCCTTTTTTTGTTTTCTAAATGTATTTTTGTATTTTTTGAAACTGAATCAAATGTTTTATGGTCATGATTTGTCTTGTAGCTGGTTAACTTGGTTCCAGGCTTAAAACTCTTTATATAAGCCTTTAATATAACATCAATGGAGCAACTTTTCCAATTATTCCAGATCTCCAGTTTGTAAAACCGGACATAGTTTAAAATGTGTAGTATCCAAGCCCAAGCTGAAATTACCCAGATGACATCATCAGGGTTATTTTCTCAGAAGCTCCTCCTGAGCCATAACCTGACGCACCAGGTGGCTTGTTAAACAGAACCATCTGAGAAGCTATCATTGGAAACTGTTTGGAAAAGGGCAGGCACTTTAAAAAAACGAAACCTGGCAGGGGATTGGAGGAATCATTGGGCTGTCACATCCACCATTGTTGCAACAAACAGTTGCCGTCGTAATACACACGTAAACAATGCCCGTAGCTTCCAGTAGCTCCTCACAGGACGCCGATTGCTTTAAACGCTGGCTGTACGGACTGCGGACCCAAACGCATTGCTCGAAGCCTGACATGATGGATTTTCCAGTGATATGTCACCCGCGATTCTTGCCTGATCTCATTGTATGGCAAGGATCCTTCTGCCATCTGATGTGTGAAATTGGTGGACTTCCCCTTTTAAGGTGCATATTTGCTGCAGTTAAACAGCACAGGACAAAATACCAACTGCTTCTGTGCTAATCACTGTCTGCTATGTGTTTCTCCTCTGCAGGGAAACGCCATCAAGACGTACAAGTACAATGTCCTCACCTTCCTCCCTCTGAACCTGTACGAGCAGTTTAAGAGAGTTGCCAACCTCTATTTCCTGGTTCTGCTAATCTTACAGGTACAACTAAAAGAAAAAAAACATGAACCACCTGTCTTCTGACTTAATGTTACAAAAAACAAGGAACAATAAGTGCCGTCACATGTTTGTTTGTTTGTTTGTTTGTTAGATTATTCCAGACATTGCTACTCTGCCCTGGTACACCACACTGATTCCTCTAGTCGTGGTGCTTGGAGTCACTGGCATCAAAGACCTGGTGGACGATCTGGTAAGACTTCTCCCCTTTTGGAAAGGATAAAACCTTATTTATCCACAGTGAAATTGCTGTGCAGAAGTTGCAATACAAAGTGCAAGTCCAAAGAGTGCAAATCCAAAAATATAAATAATATGTACAATGCCAGATCAGGTATTGATCTGGTAACGGTATGGATCACAAATATACTGTAAATGTTTTTCTACCAGGCGCGGCACAGGATGGACAAGGAGATCAACAACAGGAAGTGTGAGGTCCTGCTTGATGGCAGGTCAGAACAAAGTTCATTTTCCTGTTGCTTTTGATTTATAAAACAAGATATCTTTTAAAACTGACATTTGTGAGAAATGTCAGTAGCTCGAGTCCAGGTTGACAACATGTTAAGATAATGAATGATAAACCACTAAGATTTATTGTAACATCCTAAAGAAGTACAATCTTCTTAGTTTTGATAAATTAATTATTTCAACCTCACACTCAATATAGCTTTACCCATTTTCAGCACTCATAACTATACTTCACTATACTGCTACTAACACTCAAAGTATATCAGAAAGAAATTGTAGAATTTGAAACTATAAGACCTCCTTTGCATAAACTGCATCCTCAATTAGAGGCGCAACCCTCTGGAATTCCCTACCTGCCAGTTGAAAGCAGATTCAGGATTCATTTATTTATATTTAGTGTAGCTGCGCCCCCCTGTTATAACTGCGGGCCCCACCAGAAACCACTAGGCAAAGTTCTGGTTAAAACTTTGCCGGAACTGTAATCATGGCATCAACTAGTCATTATTTGTGTACAAAAGTTGTTGCTATAAATGTTTAGCCTTCAGTTTTGTTTGATTCATCTGTCTGTTTGACTGGTTTTGTGTGTTATGGATGGTTGCGTTTGTTTTTGTTAGGACTTTCTTGTCCTTGTAAATCATTAAAAAGTGACGAGAACAGAAACTGTGATTCATCGCTGCCACAGGTTTCAAGAGTCAAAGTGGAGGAACATGCAAGTTGGAGATGTGGTTCGAATGAAGAAGAACGACTTTATTCCAGTAAGATGATTTAGCCTGCAGCAACCTTTTTTGCTGGACTGTGGTTACTGTTTAAATGTGCACGTGTGACCTCCTGCCATTTTAAGCTGACACAATTGGGCACCTTGAAACCATCAGGAAAAGTCTCTCAAACATCAAATAAATACATAGCCAACTTTGAGAAAAGTTTTCTTTTTCTTTTAAATTTTCACAAGCTTATAGTTATTTTCAGAACATTTTATTGTAAATAAATTATTACCTGGTTACATCTGTCCCATTGGTGTCCTGTGGCCTAGATAGCTAGTGATAACGTGGCTAACTGCTGTAGATCTGTTCAGTTTTATGGTCAGTAAGCTGATTGCAAAATACCCGCAAAAACAACATGGATTACTGTTAATATTTAACAAGTAAACTGACAGAAATAAAAGTACTTTTTAGATATATTTCTTAGGAAAAGAAAGTATGACTGAATCATATTGTCCAGTACTTGATGTAGCAGGGTTACAAATGATTCCAAGATTGTGCATGTGATAAATATATCATATAGGTTTTTTTTTTTTGAACTAGGGTAAATAAGTTACAAGGTCCAAAAAGTTTTCTTGCGTTTTCATTAAACTGCAGCAAAGTCTGTGATGTCCAACATTTGATGTCAGTAAGACACATTCTGAGAGGCATCATCTATGTAGAACTGCAGAGAATGTAACCAATTCAGAGCATATACAAACTAAAAAATATAGGACCCAAAATGGAACCCTGTGGCACTCACCAAGATGAGACAAAGAGATAAAATCACATTTAAACAAAAATGTGACCCAGTCAAGCAAAGACGCATTGAGCCATTTCTGTAAATGATCTAATGGTATTTGATGGTTGATGACAGCAAAGGCTGTAAAATCGGCTGATTTACAACAATACTCTCTATGGTTTGAGACAGGGATGGCCATTTAGAAATGAGGTGGTTGTCACCGAGCACAGAAGGATGCAGATTTTGACTTAAAGCAGGGGAGAAATACACCAGAATATGTGTGGGCAGATTTGAGTGTTAAACCCTTCAGAATGCTTGATGAATTCTACATTTTTAATGTGCATCTTTTATTCTCTTCAGGCTGACATCCTGCTGTTATCCAGCTCCAACCCAAACAGCCTGTGCTATGTAGAAACAGCTGAGCTCGACGGGTAAGTTAACCAAAATAAAAGATAATATATTTATCTTTTATCATAATTCGGTGTTATGACCATTTAGTTTTGAACTGTAATATCTATATTGATTGCTACATTCAAATATGAATAATGAAATATGTATGGAGTGACTGCTGGAGCAGCGTTCTTTGCTCTAAGTTTTTGTTTGATCTGTAGTTTTCTCACAGATAAGAGGAGAGTAAATGTGTAAAGAACTTTTGCCAGGCTCGCCCATGTGGCCAGTGTAAGCATATATTCTGTGATTAAGTGGGAAACGCCTTTAAATCAACAGACCTGCAGGAACTATTTTACTGTAAATGTACTAAACTGAAACAGACATCACTATTGCCTTTTGTGTTTTTCTGAGGTTTGTTCTATGCAACTTGCATCAGAGAATGTATTATGAATTAAATTGTTTTCATAAATAAGCTTTATTTATCCAGACCGATCAAGTTAACCTAACATGCAGAGTCATTTGTTTTTTTAATCCTTTCCGTCTTAATTGAAATTTTATGAACTTGAATTTGTTAAATTGTGATTCTGCTTTCCTCGGGGCTTGGTTTTCTGTCCTTTTTTAATTATTTGTCTTTTTACCCTACAGAGAGACCAACCTGAAGTTTAAGCTGGGACTCCGAGTGACTGATGAGAGACTGCAGGATGAGCGTCAGCTGGCTGAGTTCAATGGTAAGCATGGTTCACAACTAGCAAAATTATAAAATGAAAACATATGTAATTGTAAAAATATAAAATTACACAAATAAGTTGTTTGCATAGTGCAATGTGTACAATATTTTCTGCAAGATATTCTTAAGAATATTGGTGCGTTCATAACCTTGATATTTAAATGAAGTTTCCAGATGAGGTCTGGTAGTTTATATTTTGTACTCGTTAAATAAAAATGTTGTATTTGCTGTAGGAGTATTTTTCATTTTCATAACAAAATGTTTAGAAAAGGTAGTTTTTAATAAAAATAGGTCTTAGTTAACTTTAAGATTACCCCTGTTTTACAATTCTTTAAAAATGTGACTAAAGTGTACAGGTACAAGCCATTGTAGCTGAAGGAGACTTTAAGGCACTGTGGCAGATGGAAGAGGGTACTTTAGGTTACTTTAACACTAGTCTTGCTTTGCCAGACCCTCCAAAGCGCGCTGGAGTAGAGTCTGGCTAACCCACACAGCATTCCGGGATATGAGGAAAACGTGCTCTGGTTCATTGGCATTTCTTTAAACAAATCACAATCATCTTGGGTGGTAGAAAAGCCGTGGCAACAGAAAACTCAGATTGGACAGATAGTCTAGCTAGCTGTCTGGATTTACCCTGCAGAGATCGGAGAGAAGGTTAACCATAGTTCTCATAAATTGACCGGAGTTTAAAATGCCAACACAAAGGAAGCCCAAGGCAACGGATAGCCGGCCTAAATGAGTGAAATCTGGGGGATTTTCCGGCGGCAACGGAGCAATCCCGGAAGTGGAACGTCAAGGATATAGATTACTTTAACACTGATGTTGTCTTTGGTCCAGAGCAACACATCTCGATAGTTACTGACGGACTGATAAGACTTAGTGAGCTAATTCATGCTGCCCATGATTCAACACTTCTGATTTAAATAGAGTCAAATGAAAGCCGCTCTTGTGTCCTTTCGTCTTTCCCTTAGCTCTGATCGAGTGCGAGGAGCCGAACAACCGCCTGGACAAGTTCATGGGGACGATGCTGTATGAGGGAAAGCGTTACCCTCTGGACCTGGACAACATGCTGCTCCGCGGCTGCAAGATCAGAAACACTGAGGTGTCTCACGGCCTGGTCATCTTCGCAGGTGAGAACCCTCGACATGAGATTACCTTACTGCTAGAACTCAAAATTAGTGAAACTTTTAGTACTGACTGCATGCTGAAGTTAAACGACATCATCTTTGTTGTGCTCATGCACAGCTCAGATTTAGTTGATTGCAAAGTAATCACTTTTAGCTAACTTTAACACATTTATTTCATGGAACCAATCATTTTTCATTATTTAAAGTTGGTCTTTACATATAATATAAAAATCAGTCTATGTTTTTTTCTTGCGCTAGGTGACACCTGATCCATATGCAAGAACACTCCACATTAGAGCTTGAACATTTAGTTGTTTAATTTTTGATCAACAGAAAATGAATGGGCAACAATTTTGATAATTGATTAATAGTTTTGTTTTCTTTGTCTGATATGATATAAAATTGATAAAAAAATATCTCTGGCTTTTAAGATGTCTTTTATGGCGTTTGTCATTATATTTCGGACGAAAATTAAAATAATTGGAAGTTGCAGCCCTGATCAACATTTCTCATTGCCAAATTAAATTTGACCGTGATAGTAAATAAGTTAGAATATTATTGATGATTGATAACTAACAATGAATGGCTAGCATTCACCATTTTGATATATGTTGTTGTAGGAGCCGACACTAAAATCATGAAGAACGGCGGGAAGACGAGATTCAAGAGGACCAAAATTGACGAGCTGATGAACTACATGGTTTACTCGGTAAGTCTGAGACGTGAGGAACTCGACGCCATCAGAATTAATTTAAATTTCTTTGTCCCCTCTTGAAATTCTGGATTTCAGTCTTATCAGCCAGATGTCCGTTACCTTCCGTTTTGTTTGTGTTGGAGTTTTAAACTCCGGTGGATTTCTGAGGACTATGGTTAACTGCTCCTCAGATCTCTGCAGGGTAAATCCAGACAGCTAGCTAGCCTATCCGTCCAATCTGAGTTTTCTGTTGCACGACTAGAACAACTTTTGAACGTACACGTTCCACCAAAATCTTCCCGAGGCTATTTTTCAGCGACAACGTGGCTTTTTCCGGTGCTTAGTGCCGCCCATGAAGACTGTGATTGGTTTAAAAAAATGCCAATAAACCAAATCACGTTTTTCTCCCATCCCTGAATAGCCAGACCCTTCTGTGCAGAGCTGTGGAGGAAGGTCTGGCAAAGCGAGACTACACCAGCCCCCACTGAAATATGAATGCACCCCCCCAATCATTGGGTTAGAGTGCTGTCAATCTGACAATTGTGATTTCCATTGGATCAGAGTACTGTCACTTGGCTGCCTGTTGTGCCAATTTTCACAGTTCTTGTCACATGACCAATTAATGTTTCCATGATCACCATCCAAAATTCTGATACCATGGAACCAGCACTGGAATAGTTTTTCTAAAAAAGTGGTAGACTGAGCCTATAGGAAATGTGTATTGTATTCAGATCTACAATGTGTTTAAAATGAAAACAAGTGAAACTAATAATCAATGTGATGTTTTATTTAGCAGAATTACATTATGTTGTTCTATCCTATCCAATATGTCCTATATTTCAAAGATGATGTTCTATGGTTTATTCTGATAAAATGCCCCCCCCCTGTGCCACCCCACTTAAAAAATCCTGGAATTGCCCCTGGTGTAAGTGCGTTTCCGTTCCCTCCCTGTAGATCTTTGTGATGCTGATCCTGGTGGCGGCAGGTCTGGCTATCGGTCACACCTATTGGTACGAGGCTATCGGCTCTAAGGCCTGGTATCTGTTCGACGGCAAAACACAGGACTCCTCCTACAGAGGCTTCCTCATGTTCTGGGGATACATCATCGCCCTTAACACCATGGTGCCCATTTCACTATATGTCAGGTCAGTAAAACCAACCCACATATTTAGTAGGGGTGGGAATCACCAGACGCCCCAAGATGTATTATCACGGTACTTTTGTCACAATACAATATTATTGCGAAATTCTACGATTTATTGCAATTTATTACCTTTTTTCCAACTTCAAATTCTGCCCTAAAAGGGAAAACCCCAGCTGACCTCCCAAAAAAAAAAAAGTATGAATTAGTTCACAAATAAGCAAAATAAAACAAATTTAAAAAAAAATCGGGGAAAGAATGTTTGACCCACATTTAAGATACGTTTCGCCAAAATACCTACTGTTCTTTGAGAGCTTTTGAATAATGAGGGAAAGATGTCGTCATCATCATGGCTGAGAGAATGTATTGTTCCTTTTTCCTGGCAGTTTGGAAAACATCTATAATGATTTGCCATTGTGCAGCTTTAAACCTACAATTAGCACTTTGTTTTCAGTTAGAAATGTTCTTTGTAACTTCAACTAACAAACACCGAGCAACCTTAGCTGGTTCCAGGTCGGGTTCAATATCACTTTCACTCTTCTGTCAACCATTTAACATAACCAACTGCACTACAAGCCACTGCAACTGTCAGCAGACTATAGACAGTTTTACCACAGACTGTAACTTAACTGCCTATGTTTAAGTTGGCAGCAGAGAGGCTTCATAGTATACGTTTCCTTCTTTCACACTTACACACTATAGTCAAAGAGGAGCTCTGCCTCCAAGAAATGTCCAAATCAAACTTGTAAGTGTCATGTCCTGTTTGTGTGCTTTGTGTTCAGTGTGGAGGTGATTCGTCTGGGCCAGAGTAAGTTCATCAACTGGGACCTGCAGATGTATTTCTTAGAGAAAGACACACCAGCTAAGGTACATTACTACTGCTATTATAATATTTCCTGACTTTATTCCGAACGTAACACAATACACATACTGTCCACAGAGGATGTATTACTTTTTCCAAGAAAGAGAAAGAACCAAAGTTCTATTCCCTATTAACAACGTTTCAGTTCTTCAGACTGTAAAAACACAATGTTTAATTATAGAGAAATGACTAGAACTATGTAGATCGTATGTATTGCTGATATAAGAGATGATCTTTGACATCAAATGCTAAGTTTTTTTTGTTATAATGTATTACCAAAGTAGTACAATCGAATAATTTTGTAGCGATGGAACTTTTCTCAACTTTCTCCCCCCTCTAAACAATACGGAGCCAAACTGCAGCACCTATAGTAAAAAGTAGGACTTGTACCGGCATCAGATCAGCAGTGATATCTTGGCCTGTGCATCGTTTTGTATTTTTCTTTTAAATCGGTTTTTGCCCTTGCGCAGGCTCGAACCACCACCCTCAACGAGCAGCTCGGTCAGATCGAGTACATCTTCTCTGACAAGACGGGAACTCTCACGCAGAACGTCATGCAGTTCAAGAAGTGCACCATCGCTGGGCGCAGCTACGGTACAGATATGCTTTATTTCACTCAAAAAATACTAAAAAGTACTTTTTATTTTAGTGGTTTTGTTACCCCAAAAGTGGAGATACATGAGGCAGTGACAACTGCCTCCCTAACCCTGGCAGTAACAGTGACTCAGCGCTATTGAAACTCTGGCCTTTCTCGAAGGAACTCACCCTTTCAGGCACGCGAGGAAAAATGAAACCAGTAGATGTGGAGGTAAAGAGAAAAAAAGAAAGAAGAGACTGACACCTGCTGCCTTGTATTGCAATGGCAACTGTTTTATTGATAACAAAAACACCAACAGCGCACCTGAATATGCAGAATATTTAGATGAAATCAATGTTCCACACATACACCGAGTTTCTGCAGGAACTAAAGGGTTTGTATTTTTCTTTGTATGAACCTGTTGACAGCCTTGTTATCAGTAAGATCAAAAAATTTGCCTTTAACGATCCCTTTGGGGAACTGGTTCACTGCTGCAGGAAGAAGTGGGATTTTGATAAAAGCAGAGCCAACAGATTATGTAGCAGCTACAATAGTTACAGATCTAAAGTGTGCAAATGTCTTAAAGTGCTTCACAAAAGAAAAAGAAGAATAAAATGCAGAACCTAACAGGGATCTTATGTAGGCTGGTTAGGGCACGTATTAAAAAGCATGTACAACAAAATGTAAACCAACAGGAGACAAAAAGTAACAAATTGGAGGAAAAAAAACATGACTGGACAATATTCTACATCTGGTACTCCTTCTTTGCCACCGTCCATATGTGTATGTGTTCTTCTTTTGGTTTTACAGCCATGACTTGCTGCTGTACCCTGTATTGTAGATGTGCAGTTCAGTCATCCCAAGTTTTTGCTTTCCTTTTCCACAGGTGAACCGACTACAGCTGCGGGAATGGCGCTGGAGCGAGGAAGGGTAAAAATATATAGACTCTATATTTGCACATATACATATGGTTGCTTTAGAAGAAGAGTGTAGTTCCAAAATAAGATGATTCACATGTAAAATGTGACTCAATGTCAGTTAGATTCATCAAATGTTTCATTGGTTGGAGAAAATATGACAAACCATATTTATTTCTAAACGTATGTAAAGTGACCCTTACTCTAAATTATTAAAACATATTATTAAAATAAGCTGATATTCCTCAACAAAGCAGTTTTTTAGACATTGATTAAAATATTGATTGAATATGACTACAACACTGATACAGATAAATGATGATGTAAAATCTATCAGCCATGGCCCATGTTTCACAAATACTGAACTGCCCTTTTGTATTTCATGTGGTACATATACAACATGTACAGTACATATTTTATATGTATTGTACACACACACACACACACACACACACACACACACACACACACACACACATAATTTATTAACCAGGGAAGGGATTCACTGAGATTACAGATCTCTAACGCGACAATCTTGGCCAAGATAGCAGCCACACATACCACATGGAGATTACAGACATATTACAAAGACTACTTGGAATGAAACAGAACAAATATGAAGACATTTATTAAGGATCAACAAAGCTTGTTGATTAGATACAGTAACGGCAGTCAATAAATCTGCACTAGATTGAAATGATTAAATAATAATAATAAAATTGATTAAAATCATAAAGAATAACGTGGATGATCACAATATATGCTTAAATGACATAAATAATAAATAAGCAAATTATTTTTTACTGCTAAGCTAAGGAAGACAAATCTAAATGATTCACAACAAAAGGGATATTGATTTTGTTAGCTACTTCATTTGACAGAATAACTGCTGACTATTTGTACTGTAGTTTTCAATACCATTTTCCTGTTTTTTCCCTTTAGCCGGTGGACTGGAGCTGGAACCAGTATGCTGACAGAAGTTTCCAGTTCGTGGATCATTCCCTGGTGGAATGCATCCGATCTGGGAAGGACAAAGATGCTAATGAGTTCTTCAAACTGCTCTCTCTCTGTCACACAGTCATGGTGGAGCACAAAGACGGTACATTTCTAAAATCCCAGTTTGGGCAAAGGGAGTGGAGTTGAGGTATGATAAATACACCACAGCCACCATGTCTGGCTGACCTGTCAGTCAACCCCAACATACCCTAAAGCATAGGCACCGATACCGTGGGTGCCCCGGAGCTCGAGTACCCACGGAAAATACTGAGCACCCACATGTGCCAGACTGTAGGCTACGTTCATTAAACATTTAAACATTGTAGTTGGTGCTAAGTGGAGCGTCTGTCATAGTGTGGTTGGTTATGTCGGTGGCATTGATTCTTAATTTCCCTCGAATCCGACCCTTGGCCCTTTGCTGCATATCATGCCCCCCCCCCCTCTCTCGCCCCTGTTCTGTCTTCAAGCTATACTATCAATTTAAAGCCATAAAACCCCCAAAAATAATCTTTAACACTAAACAGACAGAAAACTAAATGTATTGCATTAGACATATGCTCTGTTGTTTTACCTTGTAACCTGTTCTGCTTTGTTGGTAACCTTATACATTCTGTGCTGTATCTGGTTTTGTGCTAAGGTCTGCTCTGCTTGCATTGTCTTTCTTTCTTGTTTTATTTGTATTTTAAAAAGCCTTTTTAACATCAAGGCCAGAGGACTACAGATGAAAAATAGCCTTTTGGCTAATTATGGGATTTTTAAACTCATGTACAGTGGGGAGAACAAGTATTTGATACACTGCCGATTTTACAGGTTTTCCCACTTACAAAGCATGTAGAAGTCTGTAATTTTTTATCATAGGTATTCTTCAACTGTGAGTGACGGAATCTAAAACAAAAATCCAGAAAATCACATTGTATGATTTTTAAGTAATTAATTTGCATTTTATTGCATGACATAAGTATTTGATACATCAGAAAAGCAGAACTTAATATTTGGTACAGAAACCTTTGTTTGCAATTACAGAGATCATACGTTTCCTGTAGTTCTTGACCAGGTTTGCACACACTGCAGCAGGGATTTTGGCCCACTCCTCCATACAGACCTCCAGATCCTTCAGGTTTCGGGGCTGTCGCTGGGCAATACGGACTTTCAGCTCCCTCCAAAGATTTTCTATTGGGTTCAGTTCTGGAGACTGGCTAGGCCACTCCAGGACCTTGAGATGCTTCTTACGGAGCCACTCCTTATTTGCCCTGGCTGTGTGTTTCGGGTCGGACCCATCTTCAATGCTCTTACTGAAGGAAGGAGGTTATTGGCCAAGATCTCACGATACATGGCCCCATCCATCCTCCCCTCAATACGGTGCAGTCGTCCTGTCCCCTTTGCAGAAAAGCATCCCCAAAGAATGATGTTTCCCCCTCCATGCTTCATGGTTGGGATGGTGTTCTTGGGTTGTACTCATCCTTCTTCTTCCTCCAAACACGGCGAGTGGGGTTTAGACCAAAAAGCTCTATTTTTGTCTTATCAGACCACATGACCTTCTCCCATTCCTCCTCTGGATCATCCAGATGGTCATTGGAAAACTTCAAACAGGTCTGGACATGCGCTGGCTTGAGCAGGGGGACCTTGATCAACCTGCAGGATTTTAATCCATGATGGCGTAGTGTGTTACTAATGGTTTTCTTTGAGACTGTGGTCCCAGCTCTCTTCAGGTCATTGACCAGGTCCTGCCGTGTAGTTCTTGGCTGATCCCTCACCTTCCTCATGATCATTGGTGCCCCACAAGGTGAGATCTTGCATGGAGCCCCAGACCGAGGGAGATTGACCGTCATCTTGAACTTCTTACATTTTCTAATAATTGCGCCAACAGTTGTTGCCTTCTCACCAAGCTGCTTGCCTATTGTCCTGTAGCCAATCCCAGCCTTGTGCAGGTCTACAATTGTATCCCTGATGTCCTTACACAGCTCTCTGGTCTTGGCCATTGTGGAGAGGTTGGAGTCTGTTTGTTTGAGTGTGTGGACAGGTGTCTTTTATACAGGTAACGAGTTAAAACAGGTGCAGTTAATACAGGTAATGAGTGGAGAACAGGAGGGCTTCTTAAAGAAAAACTAACAGGTCTGTGAGAGCCGGAATTCTTACTGGTTGGTAGGTGATCAAATACTTATGTCATGCAATAAAATGCATATTAATTATTTAAAAATCATACAATGTGAGTTTCTGGATTTTTGTTTTAGATTCCGTCTCTCATAGTTGAAGTGTACCTATGATAAAAATTACAGACTTCTACATGCTTTGTAAGTAGGAAAACCTGCAAAATCGGCAGTGTATCAAATACTTGTTCTCCCCACTATATAGTCATGTGTTTTATTAGTTTGCGCAGCCCCCTTCTTAAATAATCTGAATTGAATTCACACAACCTCCTCATGTATGGGTTCATATGTTTATCTCAGATGGTCTGGTGTACCAGGCGGCGTCTCCTGATGAGGGCGCCCTGGTGACGGCAGCCAGGAACTTCGGCTACGTCTTTCTGTCTCGTACGCAGGACACCATCACCATCAAGGAGATGGAGGAAGAGAGAACCTACGAGATGTTGGCGCTGCTCGACTTCAACTCTGACCGCAAGCGCATGTCTATCATCTGTACGAACACACACACACACACACACACACACATACACACACACACACACACACACACACACACTTGCACATTGCAAACACGTAATTTCTGTTAAAAATAATAGAGACCTGCCAGCTGCTTAAAACCTGCTAAGTAGCTTAACCCAATGGTAACGTATATACAAAAAGACAGACAGGGAGCTGCATTCAATGAACACGAGAAAAGACTGAATTAAAAAATCTTTCTTAAAAATTAAAATACCAAGTTAGTGGTTAAAAATGAATTGGCACTACAGTACTAACCTTGTGTATTATCTTCTTCCTCTGTCCCATAGAGCTCCATTGTTGTCTGAAAAAACTATTATAAAAACACAGTGAGCAACACTGTTGGATTGGGTGACATGTTTCTTTGTTACCGTGAACATACATTGTAGTTTATTTTGACCCGATGCCATACAACTTTATATTTTCATTAGACATGACTCAAAAATTCATAGCCAAAGGCTAAATACTTGCAAAACAATGAGTCTATCTCACCTCTGATCCTCTGTCCTACTGTCTCTTCTCTCACTTTCAGTGAAGTTTCCTGATGGTCGTATTCGTCTCTACTGTAAAGGAGCCGACACTGTCATCTACGAGCGACTTTCCCCCAAATCCAGACACAAAGAAACTACCCAGACAGCTCTGGATGTGAGTTTGCGCGGCTTCATTCTCATTTACAATGCTATATTTCATTGCTGTATACAGTAGGTCTTGGCAAAGCAGACACATGTAGAAACCATGATATGCATGAATGTAGCCGTTTCTCTTGATTCTGTGGAAGTAAACATGATCTGTGTCTCTTGCTTCAGATCTTTGCCAACGCGACCCTGCGGACGCTGTGCTTGTGTTACAAAGACATCAGCGCAGACGAGTACGAAGCCTGGTCCAAGTTACACAAAGAGGCACAGGTGGCCATGTCGAACAGAGACGCTGCCCTCGACCGCATGTACGAGCAGATTGAGAGCAACCTGATGGTGAGTGGAAAACAACTTCATTTTGGTGTGAAAACAGGAAACCGTAGAAGCGCCCTCCTCCAATCTGGAAATGGCCAAAGCACTAAAACAACAAAAATAGCATCTAATGCTGCTGATCATTTCAACAGATTAGGTGGAAAACATAATGGCGAAAGCTCATGTGTGGTTGTGTGTAATGTATGTCCATCCATCCATCCATCTTCACCCGCTTATCTGGGGTCGGGTCGCAGGGGCAGCAGCTCCCCAGGGGATCCCTTTCCCGAACCACATTTAGGCAAGATAAGATTCTTTGTCATTTCATTTAAATACAATGAGATTCAGGTGCACTACCTGAGACGGTGCTCAAAAATTTACTTTAAACACACATTAAATATACCTTTCAAACATCTCAAATTCACACACATGCAACTCACACAATTGTCAACATATGCATGTTAAAAAGTTAAAAGTAAAGAGTAAAAAAAAAAGTTTTGTGAATTGCACAATTTGTAATTACATAATAGATAACTAAAACATTCATATTGCCCAGGGAGGTGCTCCAGGCATCAGCCATTAGCCAGTTCTGACTGGGGGATCCTGAGGCGTTCCCAGGCCAGGGTGGAGATATAATCCCTCCACCTAGTCCTGGGTCTTCCCCGAGGCCTCTCCCAGCTGGACGTGCCTGGAAAACCTCCCTAGGGAGGCGCCCAGGGGGCATCCTTACCAGATGCCCGAACCACCTCAACTGGCTCCTTTCGACACAAAGGAGCAGCGGCTCTACTCCTCTAGTTCCTCACGGATGGCTGAGCTTCTCACCCTATCTCTACGGTAGACACCAGCCACCCTCCTGAGGAAATCTATATTGGCCGCTTGTACCCTCAATCTAGTTCTTTCGGGTCAGCACCCATCCTTCATGACCATAGGTGAGGGTAAGAACGAAAATTGGCCGGTGGGGTACAGCAAATGCAATGCTGCACCAATTCTCCGGCCAATCTCTCGCTTCATTGTCCCCTCACTCGAGAACAAGACCCCTAGGTACTTGAACTCCTTCACTTGGGGTAAGGACTCCCCACCCGAATCAGTTTCCTGCTGATAACCATGGCCTCAGATTTAGAGCTGTAATTTCTATTTATAATTAAATATTCAAAAAAGTAAGTGGTGGAGGCCCTTACTCTTCACAGGGCATTTTTGATGAACATCTGTAAAAGTTAAAAACAACAAGCCTCAGCCGTATCTAACCATCTGTATCCCCCTGTCCAGCTGATTGGTGCGACAGCCATTGAGGACAAATTGCAGGACGGAGTGCCGGAGACCATCGCCAAACTGGCCAAGGCCGACATCAAGATCTGGGTCCTGACCGGAGACAAGAAAGGTACTATCGCCTCTACAGAGACGAGTCATACTGTTGGGTGACCTGTACTAATATAATGATTATGAGGCATAAGAACCAATGTCTCAATGGAAAAAAAAACACACAAATGGTTACAGAAGGGCTGTACAGAATTATGATTTTATTTTTACATTTTAAATGCATTTTAAATATCTATTGGCATATTTTATAATATCACTCGAAAAAAATACCCAAACAAAATCATCACTTAGAATGAAGTGATGCAATGGATTGGATTGGTCTTTTTTTATTGAGTCAACTTTCTTTAATGAATAGAACTCGTCAGTTTCGTCAACATAAATACATGTAGACAGCAGGCTAATCCAATAAGGGCGTAAAATAATGGTGAAATAATAATCGTGCCCTTAGGCTTATAGCAACATTATGCTAAGACCGAAATAACTCTCTGGAGTTATTGGAAATGATTGGATCACACAAGTCAGAAACCGTCCTATGTAGGCACGTCATGGAATCTGCTTCTACAAATAGTATTAAACTAATATTAGTTTAGCCTAATCTTTATCTGAAACTTTGCAGGAATACCGGGTTTAAACAGAATTTACAGACATTTGAATGAAGCTTCGAACTATTCGCTACAGCTCTAGGATAAGAATGAACATACCTCTCTTTGAAATAACAAGTCCGTTTTTTTTTTTGTGCTTCTGAAATCCTGATTTTATAACCGCGACATCCTCTGACAAAGTCACGCAACACATAAGTTAAAGACAACAGCTGTGCTGTGAGTTCTGCTGTATTTACTTAGAAGCGATAGAAAGTATTTGTTACAGCGCCCAGCCCCTATCTGCAGTACTACACGGCACGTCCACTACATGACGCACCCGTAGGCTCGCTGCTGCTCCTCAGTCTGAGAGAGGTGACTGGTGGCCGAAAGGGAGAGAGCTCACGCTCGCCGGAACAAGCCCCCCCGCTGCTGTACAGAGGCTCGTAGGCTCTCCGTTGGTTGCAGAGCTGGTGAACAGCAGTCAGCAGTCTAGGGATGTAGCAACTGCCGGCCCCCGCTGCTGTACTGAGCACACACGCACACACACACACACACACACACACACACACACACACAGCTATAGTTAGATACATAAAACTGGATTGACACCAAGGATCCAAGATTAATTATGTTGCCTTTTAAATGGATGATACGAAAATGCAGTTACAGTTTAGAAGCTGCTTCTTCCTTGATTTGGCACGTAGGAAGTGAACACTGAGTTGACTTAATTGATAATAGAAAAATTATTGTGCCATGTTTTCTCCTCTTACTTTTAATGTGTTTCATCTTTCTCCCTAGAAACGGCAGAGAACATTGGATATTCTTGTTCACTTTTGACAGACGACATGCAGATCCACTACGGAGAAGACGTCAAGTGAGTTGATTTAAAATGGAATTGGAATGAGAGTTGCAGGAGATGTGAACTGTTTGGCTCAGGTGACTGTTGGTAATGCAGACTGTGGTTAGTTTTGCACATTCATTTATTATTCATTCAGTTCTAACCACTGTCGTTTAGCAATCGGAAACAAAACTGTAATCAGTCTGTCAAGCCGTTTCCTATCTGCCACTGCACCAGCAGACCACTCCTTTGAAAATGGCCGATGCCACCACAGAGTCATGTTCATATTCATCACTGGTCAAATTAACCTGCCTCTCTCCCTATTTTTGAAGCCAGTCGCTCCCTGTTATTTCAATCAGGAGCGACTTAATTTAAGAGTGAAATAAGTGTAATGAACATGGTGCATAATAGGTTGATAATGTTTAGAGTGTTTGGCGATTCGACTCCAATGTTAATTTATAAGGGGTATAGAGGCTGTGGATATATAGGAATATCCACCTAATGGAGTCTAGACACTAGAGGTGATGAAGGGATAAAGGAATCCTCAAGATCTGAATGGATGTGATGTGAAGCGGGGCTTCTGATGGAGGAACCTTGGGTGCTGGAAATGATGAGAACCGGAGGAGGGTCACATCGATTTTGCCTGAAATGACAACTGACAGCAGCAAAGAGTAGAAGAATTTAAAGTTTGAATGCAACGACGCGATGGCTCACGGAGATTGTGGCCAAATCTGGTTGCTTTAACTGAAAGAGTAACACGCCCACATTCAGCTGATGACAGTGCAGCTGATTAGGTTGGGAGAGAGAGAGAGAGACATGTGAAGCATAGTATTCTTCCTGAAAGAATTTACGCTGAGCTTCATATGTCTCACTTGAACATTAATGATCTAAGTCTGTCCCACTGAGTTGTGTAACAGTTTGTCTGTTGTTCCCATGTCTCCAGTGACAAGTTGAAGGTCCGTCAGGCCAACAGGAGACTCGAGCCTGCAACTTACCGTCGGGGCAAAAAGAAACCTGCGGAGGCTTTCTTCCCCGAGCCGGGCAAAAACGCTCTCATCATCACCGGAGGATGGCTGGTGAGTTCCATTCAAGATTGACACCGTTTTCAAACCATGACAAATGATACATTTCTAGTATTTAGTTCTTTTAAAATGTAGTAGTGCAGCTACAAGAAAACATGTTCAACATGGTGGATTGTCCTGATTCACTTTCAGTTTTTTATTTTTATTTTCTCAGAACGAGATTCTGTACGAAAAGAAGAAGAAACGCCGTCGTCTACGTCTGCGGCGTCTGGGAAAGCGACCGCCTCCCAGCAACCCTCAGGACTGCCAGCCGATGGACGACTGGGAGAAGGAGATGAGACAGGTACAGCTAAATGAATGAAACCTTTTATAATGAGTATATAAAAGAAAGATATGATTGCATTGACAGTGCAACATGTGCAAAGGTTTACATGATAACAAGCATGGTGGAATGTCTCTACAGATTGACTTTGTGGACATGGCCTGTGAGTGCGAGGCGGTCATCTGCTGTCGCGTCACACCGAAGCAGAAGGGTAACGTGGTGAGTTTGGTGAAGAAGTACAAGAAAGCCGTTACGCTGTCCATCGGCGACGGTGCCAATGACGTCAACATGATCAAGAGTAAGGACATGAATGAAAAGACAAACTCTTCCTCATCTTCTTCTGCATGCATCACATTCCTGTGACTCTACTCTAATCCCTCTCCCCGTCCTGTGTCCCTCCAGCTGCAGACATCGGTGTTGGTATCAGTGGTCAGGAGGGGATGCAGGCCGTCATGTCCAGCGACTACGCCTTCGCTCAGTTCCGTTACCTGGAGCGCCTCCTGCTGGTGCACGGACGCTGGTCTTACATCCGAATGTGCAAGTTCCTGCGTTACTTTTTCTTCAAGAACTTCGCCTTCACACTGGTCCACTTCTGGTACTCGTTCTTCAGTGGATACTCCTCACAGGTCAGCAGCCCTGCAGCTTTTGTCCAGGTGTATTTGAGGGTGTGTTAGGGTTGGGCCGATGGATGATGCCATCGCCCATTGGATAGTTGTAAATGCGTCCTCTGGACTGCATGCCCCTGAGAGAAAAAGACAGAGAAAGTGGGTGTGGGAGAGAGCGCGAGAGCAAGAGCCACAGGTACAATTATAAACACACATTTTTTTTTTCCAGTCTTTGAATGGCACTCATTTCTGAGAAACGAACGTCACAATCCATAAGGTGACAGACATCGTTTTGTCCGTAATAGTAGATATAGCTCCTGTAGCGGGTTTTGTGCCCATATATGTTATGTTCAATTCAATTGTATTTATAGTGTCAAATCATAACAGAAGTTATCTCAGGACACTTTCCAGATAGAGTAGGTCTAGACCACACTCGTGCAGTCCCAGTCCATCCTAAAAATGGTTTGGCCAAATAATCTTAATTCAAGTTCCACTCAACTTGCTTTTTCTGGAGCTTTCAACTGCATCTCATCTCCATTAGCGGAGGAAGTTGTTTGCTCACTTGTCATTGAGTTGGATTACTTCCATATTCAAGGTAAACGCAATGGAAAATAAATGGGTGGTCACTCCATGTAATATTTACTTTGCAATTATCATTACAAAACACTTAAAGTTTAACACATTTCTTGTCTTTTGAGATGGTCACTTTGTCAGATTAGGTGATCATAGAGTAATACGTTCTTGTGTGACCTGGCTGCGAGACATGACACGTTGGACCCCAACCAACCAATCAGAGCTCGCCATGCATCACAACTTGCGTGGCGTGCAGAGGTGATCTGTGAGGTGCCAGGGAAGCAACAGATCCACTAAATAATTGTTTCCCTGTCTGCAGGTCGCCTATGAAGACTGGTTCATCACTCTCTACAATCTCTGTTACAGCAGCCTCCCCGTTCTACTAGTTGGACTTCTTGACCAGGTAAAAACAGGATTTGTTGTAGAAACAAAGAATAGTACAGAGAAAGTACTGGCAGGTATAGGATTGATTTAGCAAATGAGCATTTTTGGCCTAAATCTCTGTCGAAAATATCAAAATTTTCACACGCAGGTTGATGTGTTAGGATTAGATGGGGGGGGGGGGGGGACAAAACTCATCCAGATCTCTGTTAACTGTTTGCTCCGCTTCGCAGGATGTGAACGACAAACTGAGCCTGAAATTCCCCAAACTCTACCTGCCCGGCCAGCAGGGGGCATTGTTTAACTACAGGAACTTCTTTATCAGCTTGCTCCACGGCATCTTTGTCTCGCTCGTCATCTTCTTCATCCCGTATGGAGCCTTCCTCCAGACCATGGGGGAGGACGGAGAAGCCCCTTCCGACTACCAGTCCTTTGCCATCGTCACCGCCTCGTCGCTTATTTTCACAGTCAATCTGCAGGTTAGTCAGCCCTGTTAAAACTTAGATGAGAACATGCTAGTATGGTAACGATAACATTCTGATTTTAATCGGCTACAATTTAAGCTTGAGTAAGATTTGATATTTTTTCTTGTTCATGAATGGAAGTATCTTGGCTTTAAATAACTAAATACAGAATAAATATCGATGTGGGTTCTGAGTGATTATTTAAAGCACTAAATCAGAAATTTAGAAAACATATGCACACACGTGCTGTCATTGTGGGAGACTAATTATTTTTCTAAACTTAAAGTTACTCAAGAGAAATTTAAGGGTGAAATTGGATTAAAGAGCTTTAGAAAATGTGCATGTCATGAATTTATTATGTGAACAGCCGGCTGATCTTTGTTATCTCTCACCTCCTTGTTTTTCCAGATCTCTCTGGAGACCTCTTACTGGACATTTGTTAACTGCTTTGCGGTTTTGGGCAGCATAGCCATCTACTTTGGCATCATGTTTGATATCCACAGTGCCGGGATCCACGTCATCTTCCCCTCAGTATTCACCTTTACTGGTCAGTCACACATTCAGCACAGTGTGACACAGTTAACTGGCTTTATAGTCAGTTAGAGTTGCTTCAGAAGCTGCAGGGAGTAACTAATACCAGCATTTCTTTCTTGGGAAATCGCTGTTCAAGGGAGGGATTCAGCGAAATGTAAATCGTAGCTTACCCCGCCTACTTATGCACGTCATAAGAAACAACAGACACAGTGTAGCTTACCCGCTGGTAGCATGCATCTAAATTCACAGGGTAGCAATAGCTTACAAGTAGCCTGCACTAGACTTTTTGGAATTGAAGGTGATGGAGAAACAAGAGAACTGGAAAATCCACCAACATTTTTTCCTCCCTGTGAGTTATGTAAACAAACAACAAAGGTAAAGCAAGTGGGCTGTGAGGGGACTTCATGGTGCGTTCATGTGCACCTTGTTAAACAAATGCATTCAATTGCAACTTGTAAACTCTGAGAAACTCTTGATGCAAAGTACCCTTCTGCCACTTTGCCGTTGCTGTTCAAAACATTTTTTAAATTGGATTTGGAGAATCGAGATTACTGGGGCTGTAGCAAAAGAAATAGTCTGCAGCTAGAGTTGGAGAGGAGTCTTTTTCTAACTTAAAAAAATACAAATAAAAAAAATTAAACGGCTTTGTGAGGAATGGATGTTAGCATATTTTCAGCTAACGGCAACCGCCCTCTTCACACCTCTCATAACGTGTATATTTTGCGTTTGTAGGTGCAGCGTCAAACGCACTGCGTCAGCCCTACCTGTGGTTAACCATCATCCTGACTGTGGGCATCAGCCTGCTCCCTGTCATCTGCATCCAGTTCCTCCATAAGAGCATCTGGCCCTCTGTAGGAGATAAGGTGAGACCTCTGGGAGTCAAGCTAATAACCTGCTGCTGGGCCTGCCTGAATAATCACAAATATCAGGAACAACTATCATTTGATATCATTCAAAGTTGGACATACCGTATACTTTACACAAGGGATCGGAACAATAATAACATGTCTAATTTGAAAAAAGGGGGAAATTGTCACAGTGTGGTTATTCAAGAAGCAACAGCAGTCTGTGATGAATTCCCATTTAAGATGCTAATTTAGAGGTTTTTTTCTGACCGATGGCTGACCCTCGTTAACCGATCATTAACTCTTAACCGACAGCAGACAACCGAGTCCCAGTTCACCCGTCCAGAGGGTTGAACATACTTTCCGCATTCTGTGTCTGTGGATAGCTGTGGACTTGTACAGGTTGCTCAGCCAAGATGTTCCGTACATTGTCGTAGACACATGCAGCCACTTTCCTGGAACGGCTTGCCTCCACTCATCCACCTGCTGTCAGCTGTGTGTGTGTGTCTGCCTGGCATACTCTGTGTGTAATGGGGCTGATTTAACCGCCAGTCCCCTTTTTTTTAGATATAGTTTAATGTCTCCCATAGAGCTCCGTTGTAAGCACAGTCCAGCAGAGAGCCACAAGCAGAAAAAAAGAGCAGCGGTAAAAAGGTTGCAATAAAACGCAACTTGCTAGTGCAAAGTTAGCACTAGCAATTTAAGTCATAGTTAAGAAAAATATAGTTTAGCCTATTTTTCTTTTATAATGCCAAACGTTTTTAAGAACTTTTATTTTTGTTTTAATATTGTTTTTAACTGATGGTATTAATCGCTCATAAATCTTATTGTCTGTTAATTAACATCTCTAATCCACATCTAAGAGGAAGACGGAAAAAGCAATACAACGAACACAAGATTTTGTGCAAGATTTAGTACAGAAAGTTTTGTGTAGGCCAATTTTTGCCCTTTTCCCACACAGCAGTGCTTCTCTAATGTTACCTGCTTATTTCCCACCATGCCCCAGATCCAGAGAAACAGGAAGAAGTACGAGATGGAGCTGTTACAGGAGGAGAAGAAAAAGGCACCAGCCTTCGAGCGTGGCCGGCGTTCCCGCCGCTCCGCCTATGCCTTCTCTCACTCTCGTGGCTACGCCGACCTCATCTCGTCTGGGCGGAGCATTCGGCGGCGACCGGCGGCTCGTGGCTTATTCCAGGAAAGCATCAGAGAGGTTCCCCAGACATCAGCCGAAAACATCTGACGGGGCTGAGTGGGAGATGGAGCAAAACTAGCCAGAGGCGTTGTAAATATTTGGCGAAAAGTTCAAGGAGTGCTTGGTTTATCTTCATTTTTATCTGTGGAGTTGCTGCTGGAATGGTCAACGTTGGAAACTCTGCACAGGACAGACAGCCTGGTCGGAGTTTAAAGGGACCTCTTTCTTTGTGGTATTCAAGTCCCTTAGAAGAAGGTAAAAGTATAGCGCTCCTAAAGTCACTCGTCTTTTAGAAATAAAATGAGCGGCTTTGCAGAAAGTTAAATGAAGCACTATTGAATGTGTCTTTGCTGCGGTCTGTGACTCACTGCATGTTATCCTCTGTGCACAAACTCTTGTTAAAATGCAAATGGAAAAAAAAGCTCACCGACGAGACAGCCTTCGTTACCGGGGTTTGAGGTCATGCAGCGAGTGTGTGACTGACAATGTTGTTTAACTCAGGATTTAAAAAAAAAAATTTAAGTCATTTTTCCAAGCTTACCACTACTGTGGCTGGATATGGAGCTGTAACGTTATTTAATATGACACTTTCTTGACATTCAAAGCTTTAGCCCTATGTCTGTGAAGCACTTGATATGTTGGTGTTTTATTAAAGTTTAAAAAAATGCATATTCCAGTCAAGCTGTCCGTTATCGCCATGAAATCAGATCACATCTGTTAGGATGCAAATCCAAAGATGTTCCTTCACATTAAAACAATGGGCTAAAGCTAGACATGTCAAAGTATCCTCTTTTAATGTTTTATTATGAATAATGATGGGATGTTACCATGCCAGGCTGTGCAAGGTGGTCAGATGTTATAAAGTTTCTTAATTTAAAAATAAGTTGTGATATCTCCTCTGCTGTATAAAATGTCCCAAGTGTCCTTACAGATGGATGTTGAACTCAATATTTGGGGGATTCCAGCCTTAAAACCTTTTTTAAATACCTATTTCAAACCCAAATTCTAACCAGTTATTTGTTCTATACCTCATCTTCGTTCTTTTTATTTACCTAAGATGCTGTGAACACACTGTAGGGACTACCTACCTTCAACAGTGGGAAAGAAATGCAGCAAAAAGGTCTAGGTTTATATTTAAGTGTGTGTGTGTGTGTGTGTGTGTGTGTGTGTGTGTGAACAAGCCCAAAGCAGATGTTTTGACATGCTTTTTCCAGTCCTATAATTTAGAATATTCGCTAATCAGTGCTAGGCCAAAACTGACAAATTCCTGTTCTGACTTTCACTACGTCACCTTCATTCTAGTGTTAATGTATGCAGATGATGTCTTTTTATTACTGTATGAATGGAAGTGGTATGGAATGAACCGTTTGCTCTGTCATCTGATGGTGTTTTATCATGCGGTTGTTAATAAAAGCCAAGGGCACATTTAGCAATCAGAAACAAGTTTTTATTTTACTAAAACCTTGAATAACCATTCAAGGTTTTATGTATGGATGTGGTTGTTTGAATTTAACATAAGGTCACGATGCAGGAGGACGATTGGTTCAAGGTAGGTTCACGCAGATGTATCTTCAGGAAGGAATACGGTGTAACAATTTATGATACAAATATATGATACCAATTGAAACAGATGAGAGGCTTTGTTCAGAGTTTTTACAGAATGGAATGTAACATTTACAACAGTACCTGCGTTTCAGTCCATTTGACCAAACGGTCTGTTTTTAATAACGTTTTGATGCATATAGTGATGTTTTTCCACAAAATTTTTTGTGTTTTATGAACACAGAGATTTGGTTGGGACAGCTATGTAAATACATTTAGATATATATTTGTCTATCTGCATTGACTAGTGCAATAATGAGTAGGCCTAAAGCAAAGAATGAATACAATGGAGGGTAACATTTCTACAGATCTCACTAAATGGATTTCACAAGAAAATTGAAGGGAATGCAGAATGCGAGAGCGATTGAGAGGAGAGGGTTAGGTGGGTATTTATAGCAACACCGGAAGAGGTGTGGCGCTGCTCCTGAAATTATGCTAGTTAGCTTCAATTCACTAGCAAGGACCAAACCATCAACTAGATACGTTTGAACAATTTAATAATTAAAGATGACTGGAATGCGAAACGTGAAGTCGCTTGTAGTCATCAGTTGACTTGGCGTTCTCTGCATTGTGGGAAGGTTCGAAAGATTTTGTTGTGTGGGTTTGCTAATCCTAGAAGAGGTTATTGTGTTCCAGATGGTGAAAAGGCTGAGCCAAGAATGAGTTAGGCGTGCCTTGAAATGTCTTGGGAGATGGAATTAATGGGTGATCATGAAGCCTTCTTTGTCTTCCTTAGTGATCAGACGATCAATGGACTCTGGCTCGTGTATGGATAAGAGAGTCCAAGGTGGAAATGGTCTAACACTTGATCAGATTTGCAAAGGGGGGGTTGTAAGAGCGTGCCAAGTAGACACGAAGGGAGCGGCAGTGGGTTTCAACCTGCATGGTTGAAGTAATTAGGCAACGGAGCAGAGGCGTCATCCCGGCCGCTGATAGAGCAAACAGCTGCGGTAGCTAAAAGTGCGTGACATTGGGGTCGCTGGCATTCTAGTGCCAGGAGCACTGGCTTGAGCGAGCTGCTTCGGTTGCTCGAAGTGTGTGGCTTGGGGGGGCGCTGGCGTCCCCGTGCCAGAAGCCCCTGCTAGAGCGAGCTGCTGCGGTTAAGCACAGGGGGGCACTGGCATCCTGGTGCCAGGAGCCTCGGCTAGAGCGAGCTGCTGCTGTTACTGGAAGTAAGTGTAGCGGGGGGGGCACTGGCATCCTGGTAAAGCTACTTGAAGTGTTTGAACATTTGAACTGGTGTTTGTGTGCTCTCGGTTTGGTGAAGAATGTGAGAGCGAATCAGAGGAGAGGGTTAGGTGGGTGTAACTGGCAGGTTAAGTCCTGCTTTCTCACACTCACTCCATTAAGATTCCCCCCACAATAAACCAATGCAGTGAGTTTCCAGATCAGTCCCTCGGAAATAAAGATCGGTAGTTAACCCCGTTTGTCCGCTCTGCATGGTTTACTGTTTCTCCTGTGTGAGGTATGTAGCGTGCTTCGGTAAGGTTCTGATACTGCCTTTGCTGTGAATTGTTTTATTGCAAAAAAATCTTTTTCCCCTTTTGTTTGCCATGTTTTGCTAAGTTTTAGGCCACTTGTTTTTAGGTGCTCCTCCAGTGAGTGTGGCTTTAGCTCCTGTGTTGCTTTTAGTACCTCCTCCATTTTCTTTAAATATTTTTGTGTCTTTTATTTGTGGTTGTTTCAAAATCCAGGCATAAGTGTTTTACAGCTTTTATTTACCTTTTAATCTGGTTTTGCTGTGTATATTTTTTTTACTGTTGCTTTAATATATTTATATTTTTTTAATCTACGTCTCTGAGTTTACAATTGTAGACTTGCCTGTGTGAGGGAACCCCTGGTTTAAAGGTTTTAACGGTTTTAAAAGTAGTTAAGAGTAATACATTTTTACTTTTTACTGTTTGCACCCTGGATTTTGGTATTCTTTGCGTGAAAGTCCCAAGGTGGCGTAGTCGACATTGTTACCTGTAATACAATTTAGCCGACAACCCTCCAAGTGTCCGGTTACATGAGTATTTATAGGAATACCAGAAGAGGCCAGTTTGAGCTGTGGCTCTGCTCCTGAAATTATGCTAGATAGCTTCAATAACTTTCAGCATGCTGAAAATACTCTAGACAGCCACGGAGTACACCCGAGCAGCCCCTGGAACTACTTTAACCACTTACTGGACAAAAACAACAAACTGAAACAAAAAAGGGTAAATGGGGTCAACTGGTGTCCCTCATTGCGTAAACCTATCAGTAAAAAAATAGTTCCAAATGACTTACCAGCCCTCAACTCTGCCTAGCCGTTCAGAAAAAACATGTTAATATTACCAGGCCAAAGACACAGAAACACACTTACTGGAATATAGCTAGTCCAGCAACATGAAGTCAGCCTGTTAACCCCTACAGATATCAGAGCCAGTTGAAATTTGTGTGAAACACTCCCACAAAGAACATTTTACATTTAACAGTTTCCCAGAACTAACGATCCCGGACGAGCCCCCATTTGTTACCGCCTGGCTCAAGGCCGGCAAGAAAAAGGGAGGTCACACACAGATATGTCATCAAAAATGTTTAACAAAAACCTACTAGACATATTAACAAAAACTAACTAAACATAGCCTTAATGGTGGGATGTGTAAGTATGAAAGACATTATATATCAAGCAATTCTGTTATGTTTACATTATTGTCTTTTCATAGTCATAGTTAATATTTAATAATAAGCTATTGCACTGTTCACTTTTGCACTACCACCATTGCACACACTCTACCATAGCACCTTATCATGGTCATTGCATCACATACCAGACCTTAAATTGTTAACTCTTTAAATTTCAGTGAGTGATTTTTATGTATGTGAGATATATGTGTATGTGTGTGAAAGAGACTTAGGTCGTTTTCACCCCTATAGTGTGTTTGCTCTCGTCTGATACAAAACGAAAAGTTGATGAGTTTGTAAACTTGGAGCGATTTCCCCTTGGTTCTATTTCGTTTCACACCTGGAAAATTCCAAGCGTACCAAAATGATCCACGCAAGAACGTTCACTCCACTTTTTGGTCAGATGTGTCTGGGGCAGGAGCAAGAAAGTAAATACAGGAAGAAGGTCCTGTGTTTTTTGGCTAATGCATATTTCTTGCATCTCTGTGTTCAACCTGCTCATTTCATTTAAATAATCAGACATTGTTTCGCAAGTGACCTTACTTTGTCTGCTTTGCTCACCGAGACTTTGCTTTGCTCTGCCGGTGTCTGTCTCCAACTTTAGCGGTGGCTGGTTTGACCAGGAAGATGCGAGTGATGGCAAGCTTGACTGCAGTCTATTTCTGTGAGAGAAAGATTGCAAGTTGCTACAGTCCGCATGTTCTGCCACATGGCAGATTGCAGAGCACACCTGACTACAGGAGCCATTTAGCTCAGACTTGTGGAGTACACATACAATAGTTGGGGGGGGGGGGGGTTGGAGGTTGGATCACGTTCTCACCACAAACCAACCGTTCCAGAGTTCGATTGAATGCGTACCGAGACCTGACCACCTCCTTAACCCTTGTGTTGTCGTCCCGTCAACCTTGCTTTTTCCAACATTTTAAATTGTTAAATTTTTCTTCTACACATTTTCAACGCTTATTTCTACGTCCCATATTTTCTGATATAAAACAAAAATTGAAAACGGGTCAACGTGACCCGAAGTCAACACAAGGGTTAAGCAGGTCTCGGCAGGGTTGTTTGGTCTGCTTTTGGTGCGCATCTGAGCGCGATTGCTGCCTTCACACGTGCCAAGGGGTAAAACAAACGATGCGATTCAGCCAAAGTTAATGAGGCAGGTATGAAAGCCCCCCCGAGTCTCCTAGAAGGGCAGTCCTTCCTGGAAGCCACGCCCAGATTGGCAGGTACAGACGACCCTCCCAGCTCCACCTTGCCACCCACTCCCAGTACCTGCAGGCAGAGTGGAAGGAGTTGTCACACAAGCAATTCAATTGGCAAAGTTTAGACTTCAACAAACAGGCAATAGTCACCATGACAAAAGACAGAAACTGATAAAGTTTCTGTCAGGTGAGAACAATAATCAAAACAATACCAAAGCCATTTTGACATGTCACAGTAGGAGAGCAAAGGTGTGAATAATAAAATATGTGATGTGAATTTAACAAAACAGTGTCTCTGTTAATGTTATTATGACACTTGTGTTTCCTGCTTTGACAAGTCAAAATGTCAGCTGTGAAAAAAAGGCCTTTAACTGTCACAGAGGGAAAACTAGGCAAAGGGGGACACCTGGTGGTGAAAATTTACATTAGAAAAAACAAATCCAACCAAACTAAATATACTCGGCAAAAAAAGAAACGTCCTTTCACTTTCAACTGCTTTTATATGTGAAGCAAACTTAACATATGCAAATATTTGTATGAACATTAAAAGATTTAACAACTAAGACATAAACTGAACAATTGTCACATACATGCGACTAACAGAAATGGAATAATGTGTCCCTGAACAAAGGGAGGTCAAAATCAAAAGTAGCCCTCAGTATCTGGTGTGGCCACCAGCTGCATTAAGCACTGCAGTACATCTCCTCCTCATGTACTGCACCAGACTGGACAATTCTTGCGGTTGTTTTTGCCATCCTGTACCTGTCGGTGTGATATTCGGATGTACCGATCCTATGCAGGTGGTCTGCCACTGTGAGGACGATCAGCTGTGCTTCCTGTCTCCCTGTAGCGCTGTCTTACACACGGTAGGGACATTGCAATGTATTGCCCTGGCCACGTCTGCTGTCCCCATGCCTCCTTGCACCATGCCTAAGGCACGTTCACGCAGATTAACAGGGACCCCGGGCGTCTTTCTTTTGGTGTTTTTCAGAGTCAGTAGAAAGGTCTCTTTACTTTCCTAATTTTCTTATAGCTGTGACCTTAATTGCCTACCGCCTGCAAGTTTTTACTGTCTTTTCGACCGTTCAACAGGCACATGTTTGTTAACTGTTTATGGTTCATTGAACAAGCATGGAAAACATTGTTTAAACCATTTACAATGAAGATCTATAAAGTTATTTTGATTTTTACAAAAGTATCTTTAAAATACAGTGTCCTGAAAAAGGGATGTTTCTTTTTTTGCTGAAAAACGGGCCAAAAGTGGAGACAGATATTTCGAAATAGCCCTTTCATTTGCTTCCCCCCCTGACTGGCTCATTTACTGGCTTTCATGCTTAAGTTTATAGGACAGAAAGAGGAAACATAAAGTGTGGCGTTGTCCTTTTAAATCGCTCACAGCACAGTGGAAACAAAACCACCACAGAAAGGCTTCAATCAGTAGTGACCCAAAAGGGTAACTGTGTTTTCAAAACGCACTTAAGTATTCTGCTGTATCATCTGATCAGGATCAATGTGGTTAAACTGGTCCAATTTAATGTGTCATACCAATATTCAAAAAAACATTTTTGCGGTAATAAACCCCGGAGGATCTGAAGAGTTCAAAGCCACGTCACTAACAGCACCAACATTGTTGGTGTTCTTCTACATTAGCAGGTCAACACACTGTTCATAATTGATTAAATTGGTGTGGGGTGTGTATGTTTAATCATGTCACACTCCAAACAAACCAAAGTGTACTAAAGTAGAGAGGAATTGTTAGGGTTGTGGGTTTCTGTTGTTATATTTCCTGTTTTATTTTGTTAACTCATGCCCTGTTTTTGATTGATTCTTGTTTCCTTGTTATTTGTTCAGTTTTTTCCTGTGCTCATCTTTTATGTTTCGCTTGGTTTACATCCTATATTATTTTGTAGTGTTTGGTTTCATGTCTTGATCTAGCTTAGGTTCCTGTTTGACCCAGTTTCTACACAACTACCCCTCGCTGTCGAATCTCACTGACTCTAAAGAGTCACCCAGCATCAACATCCGTCCTGTACGATACTTTAAAGATGTGACTGCAGCTGTGTCAGAGGTCAGAGATAAACTACAGGACATCAGTAGATGTTTTACAGCCACAGGCAGAGCCAAAGACCAGAGCTGAATTCTATTTAGCTGCTTCAGTTTCAGGGTTGTGCATGCTGGCTCACTGTCACACTGTCATGGTTTACTGGTACACTAGAACAGAACAAGGTCTCTGTTAATGTTATTACCGTGAACAAGGCCTTTAAATGTCACCAAGGGAAAACTAAGCCAAATGGGACTGGGCTGATGGTGAAAAAATGACATTAAAAACAAATACAACCAAACGTAAAAGAGTAAATGGGCCAGAAGTAGAGACAGATATTAGAAAAATAGTCCTTTCCTGACTGGCTGCTTTACTAACAGGCTGCCATGCTGAAGTTAAAAGGATAGGAAGACAAAATATAAAGTGGGGCGTTGTTGTTGTGTCAACTGTATGTCTTTAGTAAAGTATGCTCACTGTGTTATTGTATTTTGTTCATTTTATGCTTATATTGCAAAACCTCCTTAGACTGAACCCTGTGGCGCACACTTGTTGATGAAGCCGGAAGTTATGGTTTGAACGGGATGAATAAGCAGAAACGGTCTTGTTGGACATCTCATATGACTAAGAATCTAAGAATAGCTTTAACTTCGCAGGGGTTACAGAGCTCTGTCCTTTCAGCTGAAACTATTATCTTCCTGAATTCTATTTTATTTCTTGTTGCAAAATAAATAGACAAAGACAACTCTGGTCTCATCAAACTATTATTTCTTCACTCCTCACCGGAATTTCCACCACAGTTGTGCTTCCTGATCCCTCACAGCACAGAAACCACCACAGAAAGTTTTAATGGGTAGTGACCCTAAAAGTAACTGTATTTTTAAAACCCTAAAGTATTCTGTTTCGTTGTAATGACGGCTCTCTGCTGCTGATGTACTCAGCATCAATGTGATATACATCAAGATGCACTCTGCAACATATGTAGCTCAGTGTAAATTCTTTCAGGAAGACCTAACTTTTTATCAATGCTCTCTTCCTAAATTGATCAGCTGTTGCAGGCGTTCACCTTCCTGTTAAACCAATCAAAAATCGGCCACGAATTCCAAGGGCCAATCACAGCGTCACAACCCCGCTTTAAATCTGTTTCTCTCCCTGTGCTATCAGCTGTCGTTTCAGGCAAAGAGTACAACCCTCCACCTCCCCTTCCACCTCCAGTCATCGTCTTTCTCCGGCTGACCGCTCCGGAGCCTCCTTCGGTCTGGTCTTCGGGCTCCTTCTCCGCCACCACCGGTGTCTGGATTCCATCGGGGGGTTATGATGGTTCTCTACCCCTATAAGAAAACTATTAGTATAAATGATGGAGTCTAATCCCCAAAGACTCTGTACTCTTTATTATGCTTATGTACAATAAACCTTTGCATGTCTGCAAACAAGTCTCTCCTGTGTATGTGTGTGAGTGTGTGTAAAATGCAGTATGTATATAAGGAAAAGTTCAAATATAATGTTTAAATGTAGAGCTGGAATGTGGAATGTGTCCCTGGGGTGATGCATGGGGGATTTGGGAGAAGAGACCTTACTTTGCAGCCATCTTAAATGCATGTGAGCCAGCCGAACAGGTGCGCCACATTCCCTCCTGACAACCCTGGCCTTGGCTCCGCCTACAGGCACTCTGGAACAAAGTGAAAAAAAAACACACACACACACCCACACACACACACACACACACCAAACCAGGACACAGCACAGGCAACCACATGGTCGTAAAAATTGTTTGCCAGTGAACAACTGGTAGACTTTACCTATGTCATATTAATAGTGCAAAAAAACATTTTCCTGTCCCTGATGTGGAAATAAACCCTGGCAACACATTCTCACTCCCAACTCGTAAAATACGGACGCTTGGTCGTTGGCTGTCAGCGTCAGATACAACACAAAAATCACCCTTCAGCATGTGTACGGAACGCACTGGGGAGAGCGGCAGCTTCGTGGCACGTGAAGATGACGTAGTATTAAGAGCGGCAGGTAGCAGTGTTATAGTCCGAAATTCCATGTGGGGAGGTTGGTTGGGGTGGTAGATGGGTCAACCAACACAAGACTTTCAGCCTGTAGACTGAGGTTTGTGTCCCGTGTGTCACAGATACGTGCATTTTATAACCCCACCCACGATCTTTCCTAAACCTGTCACGTTTTTCTTTTCCTTAACCCAACTGTCCTGTTACTCTTTTCCTTAACCCAACTGTCCTGTTACTCTTTTTCTAAACCCAACTGTCCTGTTTTTGTCCTGCGTGTCACATAAATGCACCTTTTATAAGCCCACCCATTATCTTTTCCTAAACTTAACTGTCGCGTTTTTCTTTTCATTAACCCAACTGTCACGTTATTGTCCCACATGTCACGTAAATGTACCTTTTATAAGACCACCCACGATCTTTCCCTGAACCTAACTGCGTCAAAAGTAAGTAAAGCAATAGTCCCGACCCAACGCGTTTAGATAAAGTGCGTTTAGATCTGAGTCTAAAGGAGACTTTTAGCGTCAATAACAACGTCAAAGGCACATGTCAATGTCAACTTTATTTATATAGCACATTAAAACAACTGTGGTTGACCAATGTGCTGAACAAGGTAACATATCAAATACAAAAAATGATCACGTAAAATACATCATTACAAATAACATGAAACAACAAAACACATTAAAGACATTTGACGCCCAGACTCAGCTAGGACCAAAGGCCAGAGTCGCAGCTTGTCAACAGGCAAGCCAGCCAACCAGCAGCCAACTGCTTGGGGCCCCAGGCCAAAAGAATGAGGCAGGCCTTCGATGAACTTCATTTTTTTCTTCATTTTCTTCATTTCATCATACATGGGTTGGTAACTTGTATAAATCCATACAATGTTCTGAGGTACAATAGCCATCACACGCTCACATTTTTCCAGTACAGATTTCAGAAAATACGTCTTGCCACATCCATTGGGGCCAACTATCAAACATAAAAATGGCACCTTTAACCTCAGATCAAAATCAATCTGTTCCATCATGTGGACCTACAAACCAAAAGGTGGAGTTGTACCATCAGGAAATAGCCTCCTTTTGTCGTACACTACCCTAAACGTTTTCTGGAATGTCAGGTTTTTCAACAGGAACCCTTTTTTATCGCGTTTAATAACATGTTGCGGAGTCTCAAGGGTGTCCTGGTAAGATGTCTGAGGTTACATCCACTATATATATATATATATATATATATATATAAAAAAATAAATAAAATGCTATAAAAAGTGTGAAAAACACTACCTTTACTTCAGTAAAACCTAAAAGGTGGAAGCAATGGAAACACCACGATCATTTGTATTTTTAGATGATGCAGGTGCATGGCAAGAGAGGACATCCAATGTAGTGATGAAAACTTGTGGCCTGATGCTGGAGGATTAGCCCCACAATTATTTGTTTCTATTACGTACCTTTAGTTTGTAACGTTTTTCCAGTATGTACGTACATGACTACATACAAAAGAATTGATCTATTGACGCAAACAGATGATTTTCGTTCCTTCATGTTCACCTAAAAACTAGTACGTTATAAAATAAAATGAATTAAGGTGAAATCATTTTTTCTTTAAAGAAAATATTGATTTGTGTAAAATCACTCAAATTATCCAAACTGTAAAGATTAAAAGTTTCTACTTTCTGTATTGGTGTTTGATGCTAGTGTTTTTACTTTCAGTGTGTTCTGAGTGCCAGTGTGTATTGTCTAGATGAAGATTGACACTGGTGTTTAAATCCTTTCATATATTTTCTTGTTCTTGCGGTGCTTTGCATTTGTAATTGGATAGATATACCCTACAATTGTCGTTACGAAAGTGAGAGAAGAATTGCTACATTTACAGCTTAACAAGGTTTACACAGGGCTAACAAATAAAAACATCCTGTGTATATAGTGAGATGAAAGGCTACAGTGGGACATGTGGCATTTAACACTCAATGCTTTTTAGCTTGAGTGGTTCTGGTTGTGTCTGTAAATTATTTTCCTACGGGCATTTAATCTAACGACATATCCAATCTAAAGATAACTACTAAGCGAGAACGTATGTGGACATAAATGTACAGCTGTTGACATACCACTGGTGTCTGTGTGTGTGTGTGGGTGTGTGTGTGTGTGTGAGTGTCGGTGTGTGTCTGTGTGTGTGTGTGTGTGTGTGTGTCGGTGACGGTGTGTGTGTGTGTGTGTGTGTGTGTGTGTGTGTGTGTGTGTGTGTGTGTGTGTGTGTGTCGGTGACGGTGTGTGTGTCAGTGTCGGTGTGTGTGTGTGTGTGTGTGTGTGTGTGTCGGTGTCGGGGTGTGTGTGTCTGTGTGTGTGTGTGTGTCGGTGTCGGTGTGTGTGTCTGTGTGTGTGTGTGTGTGTGTGTGTGTGTGTGTGTGTGTAAGCGCTGCAGAGCAGAGGTTGACCTTTGACCTTAGCCGACAACTACAAGCATTTAATCTAACGACATAGCCAATCTAAAGATAACTACTAAGTGAGAACATATGTGGACATAAATGTACAGTTGTCGACATACCACTGGTGTCTGTGTGTGTGTGTCTGTGTGTGTGTTGTGTGTGTGTGAGTGTCGGTGTGTGTCTGTGTGTGTGTGTGTGTCGGTGTGTGTGTGTGTGTGTGTGTGTCTGTGTGTGTGTGTGTGTGTGTGTGTGTGTGTGTGTGTGTGTGTGTGTGTGTGTGTGTCAGTGTGTGTGTGTGTGCTGGTGTCGGTGTGTGTGTGTCGTGTGTGTGTGTGTGTGTGTCGGTGTAGTGTGTGTGTGTCTGTGTGTGTGTGTGTGTGTGTGGTGTGTGTGTGTGTGTGTGTCTGTGTGTGTGTGTGTGTCGTGTGTGTGTCGGTGTGTGTCTGTGTGTGTGTTGTGTGTGTGTGAGTGTCGGTGTGTGTCTGTGTGTGTGTGTCTGTGTGTGTGTCTGTGTGTCGGTGTGTGTGTGTGCGTGTCTGTGTGTGTGTGTATGTCGTGTGTGTGTGTGTGTGTGTGTGTGTGTGTGTGTGTGTCGGTGTGTGTCTGTGTCTGTGTGTGTGTGTGTGTGTGTGTGTGTGTCGGTGTGTGTGTGTGTGTGCGTGTCTGTGTGTGTGTGTATGTCGTGTGTGTGTCTGTGTGTGTGTGTCTGTGTGTGTGGTGTGTGTGTCGGTGTGTGTGTGTGTGTGTGTGTGTGTGTGTGTGTGTGGTGTGTGTGTGTGTGTGTGTGTGTGTGTGTGTGTGTGTGAGTGTCGGTGTGTGTCTGTGTGTGTGTGTGTCTGTGTCTGTGTGTGTGTGTGTGTCTGTGTGTCGGTGTGTGTGTGTGTGTCGGTGTCGGGGTGTGTGTGTGTGTGTGTGTGTGTGTGTGTGTGTGTGTGTGTGCGTGCGTATGTTTGTACATAACAATAAGTAAAATCCATAGTACAAAGCTTTGAGCTCAGGTTGAAATGCAGATAACATGAGACTAAATGCAAGGTAGTACTACTTACTTTTAACGTTGGCGTTTTACAAAGAAACACATTTGGGACAGGGTGCAAAGTTGAATCTCGTCTTACTTTTTTTTTCTTTTCTTTTTTAACACTGATCACATAAGGTTTAAAAATGTTTAATGTTTGTATTAGGGCTGTCAGCGTTAACGCATTAATTGCGATGCGATTAAGGACCGACCCGATGCGATTATTTTTTTTTAATCGCATTAAACGCATGCCGGCATTTATTAATTTATTTTACACTTCACTCGGCTTCGCGTCGTGCCTAACAGGCTGCTATTTTGACCCTTTGCAGCACCGTTACTTATCATCAAGCTGCCACTTCCTCGTAACACATCCTGCTGCTGCAGGCTGCAGGCATGATGGAGAAAGACAGCAGCAATGAAATCCTGAATGGCGCTTTTTATTTTCCAAAACTCCCGGACGGCTCGTAGACAAGTCAAAAGCCATATGCACGTTGTGTAAAGCAGAATTAAAATATCACCGAAGCACGTCAAGCTTGAGCTACCACCTAGCAGCTACCACCTTGCGGTGGCCGGAGCGGGCAGCGGCCGGAGCGGGCGATCACGGTGAAAAGCGAACGGGGGCTGGAGTATAACCTAGCTAGGTGGAAAGCTAACGCTAGCCGGCCACCTGTTCCATCAATCCTGCTTGCAAGTGTCCGCTCATTAGACAAAAACTGGACTACATCCAACTTCAACGAAACTCCCAACACGAGTTCAGAGACTGCTGTGTTTTTGTTGAAACAACAGTGTATCGGACTATCCAGCCTGTTTCTCTGTCGCCGGGTAAGAGTGGAGATGGGCTGTGTTAACACGGACTTGTGCAGAAATGAGCTGCTCATTAACCGGTGATCACTGGACGTCAGTGAGTAATCAACATTATTTAGGAGTTACTAAACACTATATTGACTCTAGTAAGGATAGGGATTTTTAGTTTTTTAGTTAGGTACTTGGAGGAATTGTGCAATAATGACAGATTCACACATTTTTCTTTTGTTTTACAGTCAATAAATAATTACAAATCTTAAAATCAAGTTCATAAAGTAACTTTCTTTGCATTCATTTGATTCCCAATCAAGATACACTGGTAAAAATTGCTTTCGATTGTTAATATGTACTTAAAAACTGTTCTGAAATACAAAATAATAGAATTTGAATCATGTGATAAAATATGCGATTAATCGCGATTAACTATAGAACTTCAGCGATTAATCGCAATTAAAAAAAAAAGTATTGTTTGACAACCCTAGTTTGTATATATTTAATATAATTAGCTAGACTATTTCCTGCTATGTATCATATCATATCATGTATGTGTGTGTGTGTGTGTGTGTGTGTGTGTGTGTGTGTGTGTGTGTGTGTGTGTGCAGAGATGCATTGACCTTTGGGCTTAGACCATTCACGCTTATTAAAGCTACTTCCTTGGGCCTGTTGTAAGAGGAGCCCTTACACTTTTACCACATTCCTTTTTTTACCGCCCTGTCTTACACACACGCTCTGGTCTCACAGTTATACGAGGTGTTTATCTGCTTCAAAAAGTGGAAAGATACCTATTTCTTGCTCACTGGTTCATTTGAAATGCATCTTCATGTAACTCGCCCATTGGCTCATTTAAAAACGCAATTTCCGGTCTCGGGACATTAATATGCATCTTCCGGTCTCCTCCCTGGTAATATCCAGTCTTAGGCACGCCCTTTTTCTGGAAAGTTCCGGAAGAATCGCGTCAGAAACATCTGGCGGATGTAAATCACATTTTTGACAGCTCGTGACCTCTTGACCTGCTGACCGGCATATTTGAGTGACAGAAAGTACCTCTAATAACTCTCTCATATTCCTAACTTTATTAATATTGATAAACATCTTTGATAATTTGTCAATAATTGGATCTGTACACCTACACAAATGACTACTTGCAATGACATCTGAAGTGGCCCCATGTCATTCTCGTCGAAGCATGATAGAATTTTTCAAAGGAAAGTCAAAGGAAAATTAAGAGGAGTTATCCTTCTCATGGTGAAAAAAAGAAAGAGAAAATAAGGATGAGAAGAAAAGAAAGCAAGACAGTGGTAAGTAGAGCAGAAAATGAACATTAAGTTGTGTAACAGTAACTGTCTGAATGCTGTCATTTAACCTTAACTATGGGGGAGACATTTAAATAACTTTAGCTAGCTAGCATTAATGTAAGACTAATGGCGTTTTTTGTTAGTTAACCTAGCTAGTGGAACTGGAGACTCCAGCCTGGAGTGCGGGTCCGTCTAGCTCCTGTCTCAGAAGAGTCTTTCAGGACTGGGTCTTATTTCAATAGAACGAAATGTGCAAAGGTCATTAGATCTGGAGGACATAGTGGCAGCATTTGCCATAGCCAATGTCCAAAAGCAGCATTTGTAGAGTTTAGAACATAATGGTGACGAACGCTGGTTTTGAGGGGCACCCTAGGAATTCTTGCCTAGAGCCACAACAGACCCTAGAATCACCACTGCCAAATGCCAGGATAAAAAGGTGTGTTAGTAATGACTGATCGATCCCCACATGGCTAAGCATCCATATGTTATATGACAGGAGTGAGAATGTGTTGACCCTGAAGGATCTGAAAAGTTCAAAGCCAAATCACTAACAGCACCAACATTGTCTGTACTTTCTACAAGAGCAGGTCACAACATGGATGGTGTATGAAACAAATGTGATAAATCATGTCAAACAGCTACTCCAAACAAAGGAGAGAGTACTAGGTCAACACATGAACCTAAAACCAACTTATTATTTGAGCAGGGCTATCATAGGTCGGTGTTGTGAGCAGGATGTATTTTAGCTGGAATTCTTCCAGTCTGATATATCAAACATTTCACTTCATGTTCTTAAAAGAATATACAAGAACACACTGATATGCTTAAACCACTCCTCCTCCAGGCATGTATCAAAAGCTGTGATGTGGGAATTTTGCAATTCCCTCTGACGAAAAGGAACAAGACTAAAATAACTTGTTTCCTTTTTCCTCTGCTCTTCACAGATCTGCAAGTTGACAGATGGGTTTTTAGCAACATGCTGTTGAGTGCAAGTGCTCATGCCTAATTTAATGCATAGTGTACATGAAAAGAGGAACTCAAGTTTCAGTTTGAATCAGTTTTCAGTATGTTTCTTGTATGACAAATCTACTTGACTGTCTCTGAGAAGTAAAATGGCACAGCAAGGAATTCAGATGGACGAGGAAAAACAGTTGATGAATTCATAGCCTAATAATATTAACGAGTAGCCCAGTGTCCCCGAGTAGAGGCCGAGCTGTGTTCTAACACAGCCACCTTACCACCTAAGGCTCTCACATGTTGCTAACTGCTGATATCTTTGCCTGTCTAACGTACGGTTGACTTTGTTGTGTTAAGAACAAACTAGTTAATTTGCATGCATGAGTAGCCTATTGAACTGAATTTGCGCTGTGGTGTTGATAATGCTAACCTTTAGTGAACACCGAGCTGAACTGTCATTCTGTGCTGCAACAATCTTGGATTGTTCTGATTCAAGTAGCCTAGACTACGGAGGGGAATCTCTTGATCAGAAATGGTTAAAATGCCAGATAAAACAAGCTAACTACTAGGGATAGGCTAAGCAAACTGTCAGCTAAATGGTGGGAAAATCTCTGTATCAATGTTGAGCAGGGAGAATAGGCATGGTCACTACTAGAGTGGAGGTAGAGTGAGTCCTAAATATCAGCAGGGTTAACCACACAGTCACGATTTCTTTAATTAATCGGAAGAAAATGATGTCCTTTTATCGCACCATTTGTTATGTTAGTTCAATTAGTGCCTATGGCATGGGCATCTTGCACATCTGACAAGGCACAATCAATTTTGAACACAGGTTTTGCGCAACATATACTGCCACCCAGATGACCCCTTTTTCAGGGGAAACCCTGAATATTTCAGGAAAACAATGACAAAATGAATTATACACAGTATGGCTATATGATGACGAGAGTTACGCTTTAAGATCAAGGACAAATATTCATGACACAATTATAATGGTCTTATTACAGCCAATGTAAAAAACAACCACTTAATGACGTAAACTTATTGAAGGAAATTTGTGTTTGGTAGATTATTTCTCTGTGGTAACAATGCTTTTTGGCAATAAATCTTATACCGTTGGAAAGCCTGTTTAGTTCCCTTTCAAATGGTGCCCCATTTGTAAGGAACATGCATTTGTGTGATAAGCAGCAGCGCTGAGTATGTGGGTTGCACCCATGAAAAATTTGCCAAATCTTCTCTGCCAAATGCCAAACAGCTTATTCTGCCATTGACTCGTTTGGTGTTTGGTGGATTGGATGATTGATGTTTGAAGAAACAAGACATATTGGCAATTTGACAAATTATTCATTCCACAAACAGGAGCCTCAGTAGTGTGTGGAAGAACCATACACAGCCACAACAGCCTGGCACCTCCTCCTCATGCTGGTCACCAGCCTGGTCACACACTGCTGTGGGATGGCATCCCATTCTTCAACCAGCATTTGTCGCAAGTCAGCCAACGTGATTGTGTTGATCACTCTGGCACAAACAGCACGACCAAGCTGATCCCACAAGTGTTCAATGGGGTTCAATGGGAGGTCAGGACTGTGTGGGATGCCATCCCACAGCAGTGTGTGACCAGGCTGGTGACCAGGATTCAAATCCGACCTCCCTTGGTTTCCTGCATGTCTTCGCTCTCTCCCCTTTCATGTCTGAGCTGTCCTGGTGATTAAAGGAGGAAATTCCCAAATAATAATCTTAAAAAAAAGAAAGAAGAAGTGTCATAATTTACTATGAACTATGAAACTATGAAAAGCAGTATGGCTTCGTCTTTCCACTTTTCCAACAATCACAACTCTAGTTTCGGTTGAAATAATCACATAGTTTATCGATTTACAATTGGCTTTATACCAAGGTTATTATAGTTTTGCATTTTTCATTAGTTTTTATTTTTATTTCGTTTTGACTTTTTGTTTTCAAATTCAGTTTAGTTTTAATTAGTTTTTAAAGCGGGTTTGCTAGTTTGGTTTAGTTTTTATTTTTTGAAAATGCTTAGTTTTAGTTTAGTTTTTATTAGTTTTAGTCTTTGTTTTTAATATGGGTTATTTGTCGGGGGATTCAAAAAGGTCAGAGAAAGTATTGTGTAATAATAACTCAACAAAAACATCATACAATTTTAGAAATATGTATTCACAATGTATTCAACAATAACACCATAAAATGTAGCCTACATATGGTCATAAATATGTAAATAGTCTACACAAGATGCAGTATGTGCAAAATGTGTAAGTGACGTGTTCCAGGAAAAAAACCTAAACAGCCAACAGACTAAAGAAGACAGACATGAACAGGTGTTTTGAACTTTGGTTCGAGTAAAGTGGCGAACTTTTTGAAGTCAATCGAGTCACACAGTTGGGTAGACATCCCAGTATCAATACACATATTAACCCACGCTTCCTCTCGCTTCTGGTGTTCCTGCGTATTTACTAACCAGCAGCTGTCAGGTCGCCGGTGAAAGCCCTCCTGTAGTGTTCTCTGTCCTACGGTTGTCTCTGTCATGCTGCCTGGCCCTGTATCCATACATCCATGCCCGTAACGTTACCGGGGTTAGCTTCTGTTTCGGGGAAAGGGGGCTTTGCGTTCTTCTTTACCTTGTTAAGGTAAGCTAGGTTAGCCTCCTAAGCTTGTGTGCGCTTCTCAAATGTACTTTCAAATTCGTGGGATTTTTCCCTGTAATAAATTTCCACATATTTTACCACCTTCCACTGCAAGGCACTTTTATCTGACACAGTCATAATCAAATAGGACTGCCGCTTTCTTCCGACTTTCGGTACCGCTATGATGCCAGGCGAGAGGCACGGAGCCACGAGCATGTTGTGTTCAATTTGACGTGGAATGTCGGAATTTCTGTGTTCCCAGTCGGAAACTATACATGTCTACGGGAAATGTCGTGGTCGGAGAGATATAACGTTATTTGCTCTATGAAAGATCGACAAAGATGAAAACTAAGGACATTTACCCGATAATTTTATTTTATTTTAGTTAGTTTTGCAAACAGACATTACAGTTTTAGTTTAGTTGTCGTTTTTTTGTAATGCCTCGTTTTTATTTTTATTTCAGTTAACGACAATGTTTTTTCCCACCTAGTTTTCGTTATTTCGTTCGTTTTCGTTAACGATTATAACATTTCTCTATACACGCTAAAAGTACTGTTCTTTTAAATGGAGTCTGGTGGGTTTAGCGCTAGCTGTCATTGAGCCTGCCAGTGGCAAAAACAACACTTTTGTGGTTGAAATTGACGATGTACATTTGCCCTATAGGATTACATTGCAGGCCAGTCTGTGGTTGCTGCTCACAGCATTCTCGCTTAGTACTAGACCAATTTCAAAGATTGTTGTTCCCATCAGTCACATTTATTCACAAAAACATAGGAAAATAGGGTCCAGGTTGAAAAAGCCGAAATTACTCTTTAATGACAACAGTCATGAACATTCAAAAAGACTTCATTTTAATGACAGGTGTCCTGCTACGTCCTGCCTATGCCCTGCAGTTCCCTGCTACGGCCTTATACGCCCTGTAGTGCCCTGCTATGTCCTGCTATGCCCTGCAGTGCCCTGCTACGCCCTACATCGGTCATCGGCGTTACATGGTGTTAGTGTATGTAATGTCTGTATCGACTTGTACCGGTCATGCAGCCTCTTTTCGGGAAATCCTCGTGTGTTCGTGCGACCGACACAAGTCCACAGCGGTCCACTGCGTGTAGCCTATGTATGAGCCCATCTCCACTGCATCCATCTGTGAGGTTGTCAGCTTTGTGTCTGCCTGGCATGCTCTGTTTGTAGGACGGCCAATTTAACCGCCAGTCCTCAGCGATGTAGTGGCATGTGTCACGTAGCTCTCTGCTCAGAGCACCGTCCAGCAAAAAGCCACAAAGCTTAAAACGCTCTCAAAAGTTAGCCTTGGCTGCAGCATTGCTCTGCTACCAGCTTCTGTCACGTACCGTGTGGAGCTTGTGAGAGCGCAGCTGAGAAGGCAGTGTTGCTGTCGAATCTGTCCCTGGGAAAAGTAACGTTGCGCCGAATTGAAAAAGGAACTACGTTTCGTTACCAAATTTTCAGTAGTAGCACGTTACTCTACTTTTTACCTGAAAAAGTAGTTACGTTACTTGCGCGTTACGTTACTTGCGCGTTACTTTGTAACGCGTTTCTCCCTAAAAGGAAGTTTTCCTCACCACTCAAGGTTTCTCCCTAAAAGGGAGTTTTTCCTCGCCACTGTCGCACCAAATGCTAGCAATTTGGGGAATTACTGGAATTGTTGGGTCTTTGTAAATGATAGTGTGGTCTAGACGTACTCTATCTGTAAAGTGCCTTGAGATAACTGTTGCTATGATTTGATACTATAAATAAAATTGAATTGAAATTTAATTGAATGTCATAATTATGACGGTGTCATGTCAGTCTTATGCACACTCCTTCAAATAAAGTGTTACCGAGAGGACTAGGTCACCACATAAACCTAAAGGACTTATTATCTGAGCAGGGTTATCATAGGTTGTGTTGAGCTGGACATCTTTTTTTACTGTAGGTGGAATTCATCCAGTCTGATCCATCAAACTCTTTACTTCATGTTCTAAAGAGGAGATACAAGAACACAATGACTTGCTTTAACTAATCCTCCTCCTTTAATGTATTCAACCTGTTTTGTGGCAATTTTGCAATTACTCTCGGAAGAAGAGGAATAAATAAAATAAAAAACGAGAATAAAATATCTTGTTTCCTGCTTCCTTTCCCCATCTTAGATCTGCAAGTTGACAGATGGGTGTTACCATCATGCTGTGGAGTGCAAATGCTCACGCCCCATTCCATGTATATCAGTGATGAGGAAATGAGGAACTCAGTTTTAGTTTGGATCAGTTCCCAGTTCCTAGTTTTTGTATGACAAAGTGGAACTATTTGCCAGTCACTGTCTCTGAGAGGTGAAATGGCGCAGCAAGGAATTCAGATGGACCAGGAAAAACTCTGCTGTTCGATCTGTCTGGATCTACTGAAGGAGCCAGTGACTATTCCCTGTGGGCACAGCTACTGTATGAGCTGTATTAAAAGCCACTGGGATGTAGAGGATCAGAAGAAAATCCACAGCTGTCCTCAGTGCAGACAGCTCCTTATACCGAGGCCTGCCTTGGTGAAAAACACCATGTTGGCAGATTTAGTGGAGGAACTGAAGAAGACTGGACTCCAACCTGCTGTGGCTGATCACTACTATGCTGGAACAGGAGATGTGGCCTGTGATGTCTGCACTGGGAGAAAGCTGAAAGCTCTCAAGTCCTGTCTGCAATGTGTGGTCTCTTATTGTGAGCAGCACCTCCAGCCTCACTATGAATCCCCTGCCTTTGGAAAACACAAGCTGGTCAACCCCTCCAAGACGTTTCAGGAGAACGTCTGTACTCGTCACAACGAGGTGATGAAGATGTTCTGTCGCACTGATCAGAAATGTATCTGTTATCTGTGCTCTTTGGAGGAACATAAAGGCCACGACACAGTTTCAGCTGCAGCGGAACAGACTAAGAGGCAGAAACAGCTTGGGGTGGGACGACAAAAGATCCAGCAGAGAATACAGGACAAAGAGAAAGATGTGAAGCTGCTTCAGAAGGAGGTGGAGACCATCATTCACTCTGCTAATGAAACTGTCAGAAATAGTGAGCAAGTCTTCACTGGCTTGGTCTGTCTCATTGAAAATAAAAGCTCAGAAGTGAAGCAGCAGATCAGATTTCAGCAGCAAACTGAAATGAGTCGAGTCAAAGAGCTTCAAATGAAGCTAGAACAGGAGATCTCAGAACTGAGGAGGAAAGACACTGAGCTGGAGAAGCTCTCGCTCTATGAGGATAACACCCAGTTTCTACTCAAGTACCCCCCTCTGCCATGTCTTAGTGAATCTACAGACTTGCCCAGTAGCAGTACCAGTCCTCCGAGGTACTTTGAGGATGTGACTGCAGCTGTGTCAAAGGCCATAGATGAACTACAGGACGTTCTTATCAAGGAATGGATCAAGATCTCACATACATTGACTAACGTGGATGTTTTACTGCCACAAGCAGAGCCAAAGACTAGAGATGAATTCTTAAAATATTCACACAAAATCACACTGGATCCAAACACAGCAAACCAACAGCTGCAATTATCTGAGGGGAACAGAAAAGCAAAAAACAAGAGAAAAAAACAGTCATATTCTAGCCACCCAGACCGATTTATTAACAGGTCTCAGGTCCTGAGTCAAGAGAGTCTGACTGGACGTCATTACTGGGAGGTGGAGTGGAGTGGGTTAGGAGTTCATGTAGCTGTCGCATACAAGGATATTAGCAGAAATGGAGACAAAAGTCAATTTGGAAACAATGACAAGTCTTGGGCTTTAGAGAGTTACGATGAGAATTATGAATTCAGTCATGACGGAATCTGTACTTCCGTCTCGGGTCCTGAGTCCTCCCGAGTGGGAGTGTACCTGGATCACAGGGCAGGTGTTCTGTGTTTCTACAGTGTCTCTGAAACCATGACCCTCCTCCACAGAGTCCAGACCACATTCACTCAGCCGCTCTATGCTGGACTCAGGATTTATGGTTTTCTTGGATTTGGATCATCTGCTGAGTTTTGTGAGCCGAAAGACTAAAGCTAACCCTAACCCTAAAAAGGTGCTGGATGGATTCTGTTGTGAGTGTGTAAATAGATAATTATCCATCTCAACTGCCTTTAGGGTTTGATCACAATCACTGCTCATACAAGTAGAGCATTCTTTCTTCTTTTATACAGACTTTTTTTTTATTTATTTTTTTAATTGTGTTCATTAGTTTTTACTGAAAAAACATAAAGAAGACAAAAATAGCTAAAAACTGTGATACTACTGATAATATAAATAGAGGACATAAAGTAAAGGTTAATGGTAAGGGTAAATAAATGTATCATTTTAAGGAGTTTCTTGTTATATCTGTTTTGTGGGTTGTCAGGAAAGATGACATTGATTTCAAATAAGATCTGAAAGAAAGAATACTTTAATTTGTAAATGTAAAATATCATTATTTAAAACATGTAATCCTTTTGCTTGGTTGATTTTGGCTACATGTAGATAAATAATTGAAATAACTTGTATATGGATGAAAACAATATACCACAATTATGATGATTTATTGATTGTTTATGTGACTAAAATCCACAAATAAAGTTTTTTATTTGTCAAAATGAAAACAGTATGTTTACACCTTTATTCTAGAAATTATTAAAGAACATATGAAAGTGATAGTACTGTGTGTATATATATATAGTTCCTGCTATGACAAGTCAAAATGTCTGCTGTGAAAAAGGCCTTTAACAAAGCCAAAGGGGGACACCTGGTGGTGAAAAAACGACATGAAAAACAAATCCAACCAAACTAAACAGTAAAGGTGGCAGATGTGGAGACAGATATTAGAAAAAATACATTTTTATTTGTTCTTTTCCTGACTGGCTCCTTTACTGACAGGCATTCATGCTGAACTTATTATAGCACAGGAAGAGAAAAAAACAATGTGGGACGTTGTGGTATCTGATCGCTTACAGCCCTTTGAAAACAAAACCACCACAGAGAACTTGTAACGGGTGGTGACCCTATAGGGTAACTGTATTTTCAAAACCAACTAACTAGTTCTCTGTTTTATCATCTGACTGCTCTCTCCTGATCATGTACTCAGGATCAGTGTGGTTGACCAATATTAAAGAAAACCTTTTTTTCTGTCCCTAATGTGGTATATGAATACCTGAGGATCTGAAGAGTTTAAAGCCACGTCACTAACAGCACCAACGTTGTTTGTGTTCTTCTACTGTAGCAGGTCAACACATATTAAATTTATGGAACAGATATGTTTAATCATGTCACACAGCTGCTCCAAACAAACCAAAGAGTACTAAATAAGGCCTAGGTCAACACATCAACCTAAAACTGACTAATTATCTGAGCACGCTTATCATACGTTGTGTATTGTGAGCAGGGTGTATTTTTTAGGTGGACTTCATCCAGTCTCATGTCTTAAACTCTTCATTTCATGTACAAAACACAATGACTTGCTTTTATTGATTCCTCATCCTGGAATGAATCAGAGCCTATTAACCCCTCCTTCTCCTCCCTGCTCTCGAGTGCAGCCAGTCCCATTCAGTCCACGTGTTTCCTGCTTATCCAGCCTTCACAGATCTAGTTTACAGATGGGTGTAGCCATCGTGCTGTGAAGTGCGAATGCTGTCAATCCCCATCTAATGCATATCAGCGAGTGAACATAAAGAAAGGGATCTCAGTTTTGGTTTGGATCTGTTCCCAGTGTGTTTCTTGTATGAAAAAGTGGAACTATTTGCCAGTCACTGTCTCTGAGAGGTGAAATGGCGCAGCGAGGAATTCAGATGGACCAGGAAAAACTCTGCTGTTCGATCTGTCTGGATCTACTGAAGGATCCAGTAACTATTCCCTGTGGACACAGCTACTGTATGAGCTGTATTAAAAGCCACTGGGATGTAGAGGATCAGAAGAAAATCCACAGCTGTCCTCAGTGCAGACAGCTCCTTATACCGAGGCCTGCCTTGGTGAAAAACACCATGTTGGCAGATTTAGTGGAGGAACTGAAGAAGACTGGACTCCAACCTGCTGTGGCTGATCACTACTATGCTGGAACAGGAGATGTGGCCTGTGATGTCTGCACTGGGAGAAAGCTGAAAGCTCTCAAGTCCTGTCTGCAATGTCTGGTCTCTTACTGTGAGCAGCACCTCCAGCCTCACTATGAATCTCCTGCTTTTAAAAAACACAAGCTGGTCGACCCCTCCAAGAAGCTTCAGGAAACGTCTGTACTCGTCACAACGAGGTGATGAAGATGTTCTGCCACACTCATCAGTAGTGTATCTGTTATCTGTGCTCTGTGACTGAGGGGCAGAAAGAGCTCGGGGTGAGTCGGCAAAAGATCCAGCAGAGAATCCAGAACAGAGAGAAAGAAGTGAAGCTGCTTCAGCAGGAGGCGGAGGCCATCAATCACACTGCTGATGAAGCTGTGGAGGACAGCGAGAAGTTCTTCACAGATCTCATCTGTCTCATTGAGAAAAGAAGCTCAGATGTGAAGCAGCAGGTCAGATGTCGTCAGAAAACTAAAGTGAGTCGAGTCAAAGAGCTTCAGGAGAAGAGGCAGCAGGAAATAACTGATCTGAGGCAGGAATATACTGAGCTGGAACAACTCTCACACACAGAGGAACACACCCAGTTTCTACAAAACTACCGCTCGCTGTCGAATCTCTAAAGAGTCACCCAGCATCAATATCCGTCCTGTACGATACTTTAAAGATGTGACTGCAGCTGTGTCAGAGGTCAGAGATAAACTACAGGACATTCTGAGTGATGTGTGGATCAAGATCTCATTGACAGAGACTGAAGTGGATGTTTTACTTCAGGCAGAGCCTAAAACCAGAGATGATTTCTTACAGTATTCCCATCAAATCACGCTGGATCCAAACACAGCACACAGAGGGCTGTTATTATCTGAAGGGAACAGAAAAGCAACAGTGAGACAATCCGTAATGCTGAAGACGTCACTGCAGGTACAAGAACCGTGACCGACAGGCATCAAGAGATTTATGTCTGAGCCCGACACCGTTAAAATCAAATTTTTTTCTCATACTAATGACACATGTAGGCATATGTTTGTTTGTGTGGAAAGCTTTTATTAAGCAACTGTAGGAAGGCATTCGGAGATGTCAACAGATGAGCGCATCAGCACACACGGGGCAACAAGCTCACGTTAATAAGCTGTTAAAATGTTCAATGTGTTAACCTTCACTGCTTGCTTCGTTTCCGACCGTGATCAGAAAACCAGGAGAGACTCGGTACCTCCAGGGCCGCCGTTATAAAGGGTTTTCACGGCGCGTCATCAGACCCAAAGTCGCAATGTTGGAGGTACTCCGCATCACAACAAATCACAGGCACTGAAGTAGATCCCAAACGGCGTTAAGGAAAATGGTTAATTATTGCCGTGTTTTAGGTTGTACCAATAGGTCAGACTGAGAAAAACATTTGGAATATTAACGACTTCCAAAAGTTATTAAAAATCAGGGAGAGGAATGCCAGAAGTTATCAGATGAAAGGAGGCGCTTGTGGTTGGCAAAGCTCAACCAGGATCTACGAGGGAAAACTCTGTCTTGTTTGGTCTTTGAATTGAAAAAAAAACAACTATTGAGAGTCACTTGGCTACACCTTGAGTATCACAATGATATCATACAGTTAAGGTTAGGTTGATTAAAGACGTTATTGCATTACTTACTTTGGCCTTCACAACACAACGGTCGTTAATGACTTGGTACTGCGTCTCCCTCACCCATCCAAACACCATCTGGTTATAAGCCTCCAAACTTTTGTAGGATTTAAGGTCTTCCGCTGTGTATGGGCTCGGCGAGAAAACCATGTAGTTGACTATATCGGGATATGCAACTGAAGGAAGAATCACCGGGTTGCCATGGATCCAAAAAGAGGGAGCCAACTTATAGGGATCTGCACCGCCAGTAAACTGTAATTTCTCAAAATATCGTGCCTTTTTTTGTGGTCCAAGTCCTTCCATACCTTTGCATCTTGGACGCGTTTTGATGAGCTTTTCTGTTGTTTAGACATAAAGTATTGAAAGTATCCAAAGTGCACAATACTCCATTACTCCATTCAGTTGTTTACACCGAGTGCCTCCAATATGGCCGTGCATCCAGGTTACCACCCAGAACGTGACGTCGGTGAAAACCCTCTATAACATGAATAACCCTGCTCCGGTCGCTGTCATTTACACGTCTGCCCCTCTTTCTCTATCTCTCTTCTGACCAGCTTCCACATAGACACATACACACACAGACACATGAGCTCTCTTAAAGGAGCCGCAGCACCATTTTACAACAAATGTCTTATCACGCTGATGTGACCGAGCCCGGCCCGAACCCGACCATAATTTCTAAATATCTGTCCGAACCCGCCCCGGCCCGTCGGGTACCGTCGGGACCTGTCGGGACCTGTCGGGCTCGGGTCGGGTATCCATGCCTTAGTATGCTGGACTGTGGGTTAATGGTAGTTACTGCTCTGTTGAGTTGTGTGAGCTCAAGTAGACAGGTGTTGTAAATAGGATTGGGCATTGAGAACCGGTTCCAACTTGGAGTCGTTTAAAAAATTACAATTCCAATGGAATCGTTTTTTAATTGGTTAACATTTGGAAAATTTGCTTTCAATCCAATCATCGGTTCCAAAATTGAACTGGAATAATTGGAGTTGGAATCAGAAGAGAGTTGAATATTAAATGAACATAACATCATTATTGCATTTTCTCTTGAAATTAATGAAATAATTAAGGCTGATAAAATCCATTTGTCCATAGTTAAGTTGCAAATAATCGCAAATTAATTGCACATTTTTTATCTGTTCCAGATGTACTTTAAAAAAAGTTTTGAATGCTCAAGTGGTATTTGAGACTCAACGTAGTCCGGTGGTAACTCAATTTACATCGACAGGGCTTTGAAACTCAACTTGCCATTCAAAAGACTATTTTCTTTATCCATTTCTACTCAAAGAGGTTTGTTTCTGCTAGCCATCTACAATGTCACTGCTGCATCGCTTCCTGATTTCCCAAACTACGGAGCGTGTCAAAAAAAATTAGTTTTGTTAACTTGATATTATGGCATTAATTTTGACAGCCCTTGAAATAATATTAAATAATTTGTTGTGAATAAAATCTTTCAGATAATGTTAGTATAGTAAGAAAACTTATTTGAAGAAGAGGAAATAAAGAGTGAGAGTATGAGAACAGAGAATCAAACAAAAAAATGTGGTAGTAAGATATTCAATCAATCAATCAATCAATCAATCAATCAATCAATCAATCAATCAATCAATCAATCAATCAATACTTTATTAGAGACTCAGGGTTCAGATAAAAGACAAGACATTACATAGAATAAATTAGCCTACATACAAAAGCACAATAAATGACTTTTAAAATCACAATACCTACTTTGAAACCAAGAATAAAAAAATCAGTGTCCTATAGCGAGGGATTGGTAGAGTGTAGTGCTAACCCTTATTTTGGTAAGGCCAAGATGATTTAATTTTTAGAGTCTTTAACCCGGAAAATAAAAATATACATAAGATTTCTTTAGACAGTTTGTAAAGGATTGACTCCTGCAGCCACAAACATTTCACTTGCACTACACTCTTCAGTTATATTCTCATTGCATAAGCTACTTGAAGTCTCTGTAAGCTTGCTTTTCTGTAGTTTGACCCCAAGTGTGCAGTATAGAATGGTGTATATGCTCAGAACAGAGATATTGTTAGAAAGTCGTTTCATTACAAGTAAATGAATTCATTACAGTTTTATTTATAGTGTCAAATCATAACAGACGTTATCGCTGGACACTTTACAGTAGGTCTAGACAACACAACAATTCCCCCAAAGAGCAAGAATTTGGTGCAACAGCGGCGAGGAAAAACTTCCGTTAAACAGGCAGAAACCTCAGACAGAACCTGGCTCTTGGTGGGGGGGCCATCTGATGCTGCTGGTTGGGGCAAGAGAGAGAGAAAGTCTGATTATTTTACTGAGTTCTGGAACCAGATTCAACCCTAATAATTACAGAGGCATTCGTGTGAACAGTAGTCTGGGGAAGGTTTTCTGAAGTATTAATAATGCCCGAATACTGTCCTTCCTTACCAAGCACAATGTAAAAATCAAAATGGCTTTTTAACGAAATATTGTACCTCAGACCACATTTACACACCCTTATAAAAAACTAAACCAAAATAAAAAAAATGTAAAATATTTTTTATAGACTTTAAAAAAGCGGTGAAGTGGGTAAAGTTTATAACATTATTAAATCACTGTACATGAAAAATAAATGTGCAGTAAGAATTCTTTAAACAGGGGCGTGTAGTTAGACAGGGATGCAGTTTAAGTCCAACATTGTTTAACATTTACATCAATGAACTAGCATTGATGTTGGAACAATCTGCAGCCCCAGGTTTCATTCTTCATGATACTTACATCAAGTTCCTGCTCTATGCTGATGATCTAGTTCTGTTGTCCTCAACAGAAGAGGGTTTACAACAGAGCCTGTCCGTCCTAGAGTAGTACTGTCAGAAATGGGCACTGACAGTCAATCTGAAAAAGACCAGTGTTATAGTATTTCAGAGGAGAGCCAGATCTCAGGGAAAAAGCCAGAGTTACAACGTCACTCTGGGGAACACCAGACTAGAACAAAATGGTTTATATTATTACTTAGAGGTTGAAATTAGTGCATCAGGGAGTTTCAACCTGGCCATAAATACACTGTGTAATAAAGCTCGAAGAGCTTTGTATGCAATTAAATGCAAATTTGGAAAAACAAATATTCTAGAATAATCATCAGAATTAAAAAAATCCAGAATTTGTTTGTTAACACCTATGATGCTTTATGGAAGCAAAATCTGGGGCCTGATTTCAAAACCAGATTTTCAAAACTGGGATAAAACTCCCACTGAACAATTACAATTGGAATTCTATAAAATAATTTTAGATGCTCACCCAAACACCCCAAACAATGTATGCAGAGCAGAACTCATTATATTCCCTCTGAAAATTCAATTCCAAAAAATATCAATAACATTTTGGCAGCATTTAAATCAAACCAGCTGGCTTGGAGGTACACGGAGCTAAACACCACAGTCAGTAGGCCTCAGAGCCGCCACAGACACAATTCTCAGTCTTCAATCAAAAGATTTGAAACAAAATTTAAAGACGAAGATACAGAACAATGGCGAAATAAAAATTAAATGCAACACAAACTCCTGTTATCAATCCCTGAACAGAGATATCTAATTAGCCTAATATCTCAAAACAAAAATTCTAAAAGAAAAACAAATTTTAACAAAATACAGAGTCAGTGACCAATGAGCTGGAAATTGAAAGAGGTCGCCATTTAAAATTGTGGAGACCAAGAGAGAAACGTGTCTGTACACACTGCCACCAGGACATTGAAACAGAATTACATTTCTTATGTACAAAATTTGGAAAATGCATACCAGGCTTCACTGCATTCACTGAGGACAAAAAAGCTTCCTTTTTTATTAGGGGACGATAAGTACGGCATGGCTAGCAGCTAAATATATCTTCTCCTGCCACAAGGCACAATAAGTAGATAATTGTATATATTATTAGTATTATTCTTTTTTTGTGTGTTTTTTAATGTTATTGTTTCAACATACCTTTTGAGGGACATACACAGAATTTGTTTATTATCTGCAATTATATCATACTTATCCTGTTTACTTGTATTATTACATCAGATGTATTTACCCCTTGCTGTTTGTATGTATGTTTGTTCTTATGCTTTGGCAACATAGATATATTGATTTTGTCATGCCAATAAAGGAAATTGAAATTGAAAATTGAAATTGAGAGAGAGAGAGAGAGAGAGAGAGAGAGAGAGAGAGAGATATTCAAATACAGATATACCATACAGTACATATTTATAAAATAAAGTCAATTGCCAGTTTATTCCAAACATATGCATTGTCCACATATATCAGTAATTGAAGAAACAGAATCAATTCAAAGTGAAATTAAGGTATGACATGGAGGCCAGAACCGCCGCACAGCCAGTTAATGTCTTAAAGTGCTCATATTATGCTCATTTTCAGGTTCATAATTGTATTTAGAGGCTGTACCAGAATAGGTTTATGTGGTTTAATCTTCAAATAACACTACATTTTTGTACTGCACATTGCTGCAGCTCCTCTTTTTTTTTACCTCTTTGTGTGTTGAGCTCTCTGTTTACTGAGTGAGGCATCACACTTCTATTGTACTGTTGCATCTTTGTTGGGAGTCGCACATGCACAGTAGCTAGGTAAGGACTACTAGCCAGTCAGAAGCAGAGTATGAGGGCGTGCCACGGAAGAAAAGGCTGGACTACAATAGAGCTGTTTGGAGCAGTTTGTGAACAGTGTTTTCTGTTGGAGATGGTAAGTCCCTTTGGAGTGGACTTTGGGCTTTTTCACTTTGTAAACCTATAACGTGCACAAAAAAGATATATAACACAATAAAGGAAAGGGAAAAAGCCAAAAAGCATAATAGGAGCAGTTTAAATAAAATAACATTTCTTTTTACAATTAACACTTGGAATGATAAAGGCATATGCAAATGATAATGTAGTATATAATATATATAAAACAGGCTGTTCCTGTTAATGAGAATGCATTGAATGGACACCTTGTTGGGCATTAACCCTTACTTATACCATGGTCTGGGTGTTTACTCGATTCTGATTGGCTGCAGGTTGTCCATAAAAAAATGTTATAGGGCACCTACTAAAGTAGTTCTGGTGAATGTGCTTCGTTAAAGGATAAAGAAAATGTGAATCTGTTATTTCCAACACTGTGTAGTCATTCAGTGCCTCATCCTCTGGCAAGGATGGCGCTAACACACAAGCTGCAAGAAGTAAGTTACACTGCTCCTCTAAACTTACTTTGTTTCACGGCGAATAACGTTATCTCACGTCCCGTTCACTGTTCAGGTCGCTTCTTCAGGCTGCAGCCGACAGTACACATGCCAGATAATTGATCGTGAAAATATTTATATTGTTTTGGGGACAATGACATGGCTGGATAGCTGATTGCCAACTGTACACAATGTTATTGACTTTGAAACTTGCTAGCATAGCATTAGCTCGTAGCTGTCTGAGCTGAAGGGTTCTTCGAGCTGAGCGGACTATATAAATATCTCCCATTGCTAAGCATGGAAAGTCGTATCTAAGGTCCGTCCTATTTACTGGAGCAGCGAACAACATTTGCATTGCATGGCTCTATACACAAAAAGGTATATCTCTGTAGGGATTCTTTCCATAATGGCTGATTATTAATAGCCTGGCTCCGCCCTCCTACTTACTTCCGCTCAATTTTCATTTCCCTTCAGTACTCCGTCTGGGTTTGCGGTATATTCTTGGGTTTTCTCCGGTCAAATATTTGTAGGTCCAATCAGCGAACAGAGGGAGTGGCTGAGAACGATGGCACTAGAAAGATCGAAGCCATTCGGTCTGTTGTGGCAGCAATGCTGCCAAATATCCAAAAGTTAAAGCCCGAGCAAGAACAATCTTTGCTGAGTTTTGTTGGTGGCCATGATTTTGTGGCCCTCCTCCCCACGGGGTTCGGGAAAAGTTTGATTTTCCAGCTCGCTCCGTTAGTGACGCTAGCGATGCTAATGCTAAATATAAGCCGATAGTTGTTGTCGATCTCCCCTCTTGTTGCACATGCGCATGACATACGTCACGACCAAACGTTAGCGATTGGTTATGGCAGATCCAGAGTGGCTCTGGGCAAATCCAATAGTTTTACACTTCAACAGAGTACCCGCCTTCAAGGAAGTTAACACTTGTCAATGGAGAGTGGGCAGACTCTCTGTACAAATGAAATGTACCAGAGTCTGGTAGGACCAGGCTAGATTATTAACCCCTTTCCTTGTCCTTTTGTTGTTTCATTTTCTTTTAATTTTTTTCTTCCTAGCACTTCTCCATATTTCATATGTAGCCCTTTGACATCTGTTTGAATATAAATTCCGTTACAAATACAATTTATTATTAAAATGTATTGTTGTTGAGACTTAGAATAACAATCTGAGCCTGTCAGTGGCAAAACCAGCACTTTTAGTGTACATGAACTGATGGTGAATTTGCCCTATATGATTACATTGCAGCCCGGTTCACAGCTGCCGGTTACAGCGTTTTCAAAACTAGAACTTCAAAGAGTTTTGTTCACATCAGTCACTTAAACGCCAATGTATGGGATAACAGGGTCCAGTTGGAAAAATACCAAAATTACCCTTTATTGCTTATGGCCACAGTGGCTGTTGTTTAGCAAGTTACATAGTGTGACTTTAAAATAGCAATGACTTAAATAATACATGGGGAAAAATGATGCACCATTGGTACATTTCTTATGTATTTTCTTAATTTTGTTAAGCTATTTGCCTTTGCGTTTTTTTCATATAAATGTAATGTCACCCCTCCCCCAGATAGTGTACATTCCACACCACTATACTTAAACAAAGATAGTATAATTATGAATACAGTATTATCAAATTAATCATTTCTTTTGGATTCCATCTTAGTAACAATGCAAATTCAAAACAAAGACGGTAGTCAGAATTGATATATACCCTTGCTGAATCAGTTTTATTATGGGGTTAGGGTTAGGGGGTAAGGGGTTAGGGTACATTCATTTCAATTCTTTCATATTTCATATTAATATGTTTATATTTTTCTTGTGTCATATTATCAAGAGTATTAAATAAGTCTCTGTTCAAAGATCATATTGTGGATCTTTCCCTTGTGACAAGGCATGCATTCAGATGTTATTTTATAAATGTATGTTGGTGTCTTCAACTGAATGTAAACACTGAACGCTGTCCTCACTATAGCAAACTTCAGTAGGCCCACTGTGTATTTTAATAAAGCAGTAGTGTTTGTAGCCTCTGGGTGTCACTGCAGGACTGTGTCTGTCAGTTTGTGAAGTCTGTGTGTAGTTGAGTGGCAGGAACAGAGGATGGCAGCTCACATGGCACCGAAAAAAACAGCATGTTTCATCACTCATATTTCCTCATATGTTCCTGCAGCTTCACCTGACTGTTTAGTTTAAAGGCTGACTTTTTCATCAACATTTTCCCCAGGCAGGCTGACTTAATGAATAATAATAATAATTATTTAATCCTTAATTTTCCAACAATAACACCTAACAGGCTCAACTCACATTGAAACTTTAAAGACTGGGAGCTGAATCCTTAATGTTGAATGTTGATAATAATATATAAAGGCAATACGGACAGCACTCCAATTAATACTTTTTATTACCACACAGACATTTTAGTCAAGATGCCCTTCTTCACCAGGTTTCTCAGGGGAGATTGCCTGAGAATATATTTTATTTATTTATTTTACCATTACCATTTGACGTTTTTGTTTCTGTGCCTGAGGAGTACATCCAGCTTGACATGACGTCATTTTTAATATATGTATTTTTGATTCATAGCTTTAAATGTTTACTTTTTATCCAAACAATTCATCTCTTAATATGTCTGTATTGATAGAGCTTCATTCTGCACAGGCTTTGGCATATTTTAATCTATGCTTATTTATTTTATTACATAATACACAAAATAAAATAATATACATTCATTCATCAGCACATTCTCAGATACTGATGTGTGCGTAGTATTAAAAAAAATAAAGCTTTCATTCTTCCATACAAATGAGATAACATGTATACCACTGAATCCACATTACCAAACATTGTTTTAATTTTGTTTCCTTTTTGATGCTACATTTCTCTCAAATACAGATACGTTTTGCGTGTTGCTAGTGAAAGGCATACACATGTAAAGCATACAAGTAGACAGGTTAAATAATGATACAACATTTTTAAGTGTCAATCGGTAATTGGCCACCAAGAATCTGCTGAAAAGTCTGTAGCAGCTTGCACGTATTTTTTTTCCACTTGAACATTGTATCGTCATGTGAACACAGACATTTGTACGCTGTTAAGGACCACCATCAAAGCACCCACCACTTGTGTTACACAGGAGTTAAACCAAACCAACCCTCCACGCTGAAGCTGGCAGGCATAAACACAGACTTGAGATGCTTTTTGGGGGGAGACAAATGCTCAGAGGATTGACAAATTATTATCTGAAACACGCTGCATCAAACAATAATTTGTGTAACTAACTCTTAGCCCTTAAAGCCCTTAATAACTTGGTTTCTAATCTTAAAGGTCCAATGTGCAGGAATTTCTCCCATCTAGCGTTGGGATCATATATCGCAATCAACTCTCTCGCGCCACGCAGTTCAAAGTACGTATTACAGCTACGGTAGCGTTCACGCTTCAAAAAGACGGTCTCTTGCTCTTTTCAATATCCTTTTTCTTTTTTTGGGCGAAGAAGAAGACTCCTGTTCCTGAAATTTGGATTTTAAATACGTGTGGTCCTCCATGTTTCCTTCTTCAAACTTGCCGAAGCGACGAAACCCATTAGCAGCATAAGCAGCACCTGTGAGTTTATCATGTGACAGCGAAAACGCGAAAGGTGGAGCAGTACGTCCTGTAGGTCCCTTACCAGCTAACGAATTTCAAGATGGCGCATGAATATGGAGCGTCTACCCCAGTTCATGCAAATGCAAATGTAAAATTTCAAGCCAAAAGGAATACTTGGAATTGATGGTGGTGGTAAATATTCATGAAAAAGGACAAGTTTGTGAACGGGCAACACAGATCTTGATAATGAACAACTAAACACATTACATACTGGACCTTTAAGTATTTCTGTACAACATGAAGTATTCATGACTAAATTAAGAACAAGCTAAGTTGAAGTTAAGAAAAAGCCCTCAGTTATTATTCAAACCTTCAATAACTCATTTTGTTGCCACTTTGGGGCAACAGAAAGAAGTCGCGAACACAACATTGCTTTATACTTTGCTACACAACATACGTATGTACACATTCAGCTGCAATGGAGCGTTATCATTCACTAGTTGTGTTTGTGTCCACCTGATGAATTAAGTCTAATATCGTTAGCCTTGTATCTCCATATTTAGTTTTTCAGAAATCAATGCTATTAGTCACCCTTTATGTCTATCTGTGGGTTTTACAAATATTTAAATAGTGACAACATGATTTAATCTGACTTTGTAAAAGGAAAATAGCTCAATAAGGTTTTCAAATTAGCCTTTTTTCATTTCTTGAAAAGCAACGGTTTTGGACATACAATATTCTTTTCTTTTAACTCTGTTTTGGTCTTTACCAACTCCTGAGGGAAATATTTGGCTATTTAGCTGCACCATAATGCTCCACTGTCACCAGCTAGTCTCGTATAACTCACTACAAAGCTCTGGAAAGCAGAGGGGAGCTGCAGATTGTCATTTGATACATTGTTCTAATACAAAAATCAATTGCAGGTGCCTAAAGAGTCTAAAGCTTGATTTATGGTTGTGCGGAGGCTCCACGCAGAGCTTTCGCTGTAGCCGATGTAAGTGGCCTAAAGTTTATACTTGTGCATTGGTGTGTTTATCGATCTCAGCAGGGCCGGCATGTGTGTGTGTGTGTGTGTGGGGAGTGTGTGGTAGAAAAAGTGAGAGAGTGACGGTGATTAGCTTCAGAGCGAAACCTACTCTAGAGTCATAGTGAGAGAAACAAAGTGTCTCCCCTGTGCTTTCTGATTCTCATGTGAAACCAAACCTAACCAAAACTGTTGAAACTTTTTAGAAGATGTTGCAATTGTGCTGCTCAAAGTGAAAAGCTGTTTTTACAAGGCCTTTGAGTGAATCTGGAGTTAAAAAAAATAAGGTAATTTTATACGTTAAAAGCCACTTACACATTGTTTAGATTCAAATTTAATGGTTACATTTCCTTAAAGCAATCCTGCAGGAATGACGTCAGACTCCATCCAGGTTTTTACATTTTATTCGATTCATCCCCACAACCAATAAAATTACTGCTTTACAGCATGTTAAATCACCTTTTTCTTGGTCGCTATCTCTCAGTCTCTCTGTCAAATCTGCATCAGTTCCACATCGGAGGCCTCCAGGCGGACTTAGATAATGCTCTCCATATTTACAGTGGCAGGAGGATTGGGAGGTTTTTGACTAGATCCCATTTGTGTGAACCTATTAGTGCTGAGCGCTCTGAGCTCCCTTCTGATACGCCTCTGAGATTAGGCAATGGTATTACTGTAAGAGGATCGACTCGCCTCGAGGTAAGGGCCGAATATACAGACAGAGAGAGAGAGAGAGAGAGAGAGAGAGAGAGAGAGAGAGAGAGAGAGGAACACACACAAAGACAGGAACATGCTCACACAGATAGGACCACACACTCCCCAGAAAAAATCAGGACCTGGCAATGAGAGCAGGAAAGAGAAAGAGGGAGAAACACACACACACACACACACACACACACACACACACACACACACACACACACACACACACACACACACACTCTTAAATAAAAATGATTTGTTTTACTCTCCTGAGTAGGATCATTGTTATTTAACCCCTATGAAACTGCCTTTTCTATTTGGAAAATAAGCTAACATCAAATCCACTAAAACACCATTTTAAAAAAAGCAGGTTGGTTGTTTTAAGTTTATGATAGTATGATAGAAAAGTACTTTAAATTTTTCCAAAAAACTCCACCACAAAAAAAAATCCTATTCCAGCACATCTTCCACAACCAGCAGGTTCCTGTGAGAGACGTTTGTCGTTACAGCAGACATTTAATGGCAGAGCTTGCCAACTTTTTGCCGCCAGTGACCGAGTGAGAATATCAGAACCACTGGGGTCACCGACTTGGAGATTCCCTAAAGGGGATTTAGGGAGGGCTGACACTGACAGAGGACAACAAGAAAGACTAAAAAAAGAGAAACGGAGCAGGCGGAAGGACATCTGCAGGAACTGCAAAGTCTGTGCCAAACATGGCAAAAAATCATCCAGACTGAAGAGCAGGATGAAATTGAATATTGTAGTTTGTATGGAAGATGGTGGAAGAGCTTGAGGAGCTAAATAAAGATAAGAGCGTTCGGAGACACTTCCTGAATTGGCTCAATGAACTGCTACAGGACGCAAGAGGAAGATCTCCAAAATGTTCAGGAGAGAGCTGAAGGAAGGCCATGAGATTTACAGAAGTACGATATTTGACAACAATTGAAACAATTATTCCCCTGCTGTGAACGATTTAGCTATAATGTTGTTTTGTAACACACACTAATACTTTGCTGTTCTAACACACATCTCCTCTGTTCTCTTCTTGGCTGGTGTATATGGCTCAATCAATGATACAACAGAGAGAGAGCAGCAAAAAAAGGCAGGAGATGATCCACCTGGACAAGCAGAGTGTGAGAAAACTTCTGGACGCTCACTAAGAAATACAGAGATCCCAGAAATAGGTGCTGAAACTCAAGGAAGAGGAGTGTGTGAGGTTTTGGTCCTGCATTCTTCCAGAAATCCACAACCATCTACGCTGTCTTCAGAAGGCTATAGCTCCAAGTTGTTCTGACTGGACCAGGTCACCAGATGGTCAATCTCCTACCTGTAGGCAGACAGACATGAGTTAGTCTGGATCAACGGTAGTACATTTCCAGGATAATTGCCTGATATCAGATGTCCATCACTAGGGGGGGTCCTCAGAGTCTTAACATGAGTTCAACATATTATTAGCAAACATAACTCCCACTAATGATAGGCTTACTGGCCTATTGGTAAGATAGTCACTAAGGCCACCCACAGATACAGTTCATCCTAAGGATTCACTGGGCCACATGTATGTTTAACATTAAAACATGATTTATAAAATCAGGCAAACAATTATTAGGCTTTTTTAATAGCTTAGGATTCTATGCAAACAAAGGTATGTATAAAAGGCTTTAGGCCGCCCTACACGTTATTGTAGGCCCAGTACAATATGCGACTTCATTTTATACAATATGTAGTAAGGGGTCCCTGCTCCGTCTCTCTTTCAGTTTAGGGGTCCTTGGCTTAAAAAACATTGAAGACCCCTGTTCTAAAGGTTTAATGAGACACACAAGAACATATACATTTTCTTACAATTGCTCCATTCACTTAAATGATGTGTGGTAAGATGAGAAAGAGACTCAGGTTGGACAGAATGATTGTCTCTAGGTTGGTTCACACAGATAAATCTTCAGGAAAGAGAAAATGTTTTTAAAACCGTTGAGAGAGGCTTTCTTCAGAGTTCTCACAGAATGTAGCATATTTACAAGAAAAAGAGAGCCACTGTCTCTGCGTCCAGAGCTTAGTGCCGCCCAAGACGATTAAGCTTGGTTTAAAGGAAATGCAAACAACCCAGAGTGTTTTTTTTTTTTTTTTCTCCTATCCCAGAATGTATGTGTGGAGTGGCCAGACCTTCTCTGCAGCGCTTTGGAGATAGATCTGGTAATGCGAGACTAGAAAAGAGTCCAATGAGGGTGCGTTTCTGCAAACTTAAGGAGCTTAACAGATGATGGTGACTGGATGTGCAGCTGTTGGTATACAGGGAGAAGAGCAGAGGGAAAGGTCTGGTTTGCCATGTCTTCTAACACATTTAATTTCTGCATGTGTGTATGTGTGTGACAGTGAAGCTCAGTCAGGAGGAGGTAGGAAGAGGAAGAAGTCACAGCCCCCCCCCCCCCAGCAGAGGGAGAGAGCGCCTTGTCATAATTTATGCCCTAAAAAGCATGAATTTTTCAGCGCACAGTGGCAGAGATGGCACTTCATGTTTACGACAATCATTTCCTTAGTGAATGATTCATGTGAATGTGGTGCTTATGAATCTTTCAGGGAACAAACAGAAACACTGATGCTCAGAGCTTTAAACTCCTTCACTGGTCGCTGCTTCAACACCCAAACTGAGTGTCAGAGAATGGTGAAGTGAGCGTGGGAATAATAACCCCTACCTGCCTCCTCCTCACTTTTTTTTATTTCTTTGATTTATTTTCTAAGCACTTCTGTGGGTCACAGGAATGTTATTTGGCCTACAGCTTGACAGATGTTGACAATTTTGGTTTTCTTTTCGTATGTTGATTTCTTTGAGTGTTAGGTTTCTATACCGTACATAACCGGTATCTTTTATTTTTAAAGTGCTCATATTATGCATTTTGGCTTTTTCCCCTTTCCTTTATTGTGTTCTATATCTTTTTGTGCACGTTATAGGTTTACAAAGTGAAAAAGCCCAAAGTCCACCCCAAAGGGACTTACCATCTCCAACAGAAAACACTGTTCACAAACTGCTCCAAACAGCTCTATTGTAGTCCAGCCTTTACTTCCGTGACCAACGTGCGTCACTTTGTAACACGTTATAATGTTCGCCTAGCTGCTAGCGTGGCACGCCCTCATACTCTGCTTCTGACTGGTTAGTAGTCCTTACCTAGCTACTGCACATGTGCGACTCCCAACAAAGATGGAACAGAAGTGAGATGCCTCACTCTGTAGCTAAAACAGAGAGCTCAACACACAGGGTGAAAAGAGGAGCTGCAGCAATGTGCAGTACAACAACAATATGGTGTTTTCTGAAAATTTAACCACATAAACCTATTCTGGTACAACCTCTAAATACAAATATGAACCTGAAAATGAGCATAATATGAGCACTTTAAGCATTTTTAATAAGGAATTGCCAGTTATATTTGTGATGGTATTGTCACGTCATAATACAGCCGTTCGTTTAATTTGCCGTTTTAGTAAAGTATCTGGCTGCAGTGTGGCTTTCCTGTATGTGATTACCTACCTGGCTTGACACATCCGCTCGTGAAAAAAGTAGAGCAGATGCCGAAACGATGCGGGCCGCTGCGCTCCTGATCGCAGCGGGTGTTGACAGATTGGTTGAACATGGGCTTCCGCGTTCAGTGTGTTCCCAACGTGAAGGAGCAGTGCGTCAGCCGCAGAGCGGCGGAAGACACAACGCCAGGAGTCGAACAGCAGGTAGGCCTCAAACCCTTTACCTTTCAGCCCGGGTGGCCTAGCAGTTAGCTCCTAGTATCACATGTGCGAGCGCAACCAAGCTCTGTTGTAAAACATAGACATGACAAAATAAGAGCAAGCAGTCCCAGGGTTGGTTATGCTGCGACAGTATGATATGGATTTCTGTCTCAGATTGTCTTGGAAAGTGCCTAGTGATAATGAAGTGTTTGCTACTATACGTTGAGATATATTCCTTTCTAAAAGAAAATGAGTTGCCCCACAGAAATTAGTTCTTATGTAGCCTAATAAGCCTTATTGCCATGTTTTTCTTTGAGTCTGTACCTAAAATCTGAGTGTAGATAAAATTGGAACTTGGTTCCTTTTACCGATCAGGTAAAACCATTATCACTAATACATGAAATAACTAAACATATTATGTTTAATCACATGGTAGGTACTGTAGTTGTGCCCCATCCCTACATTTATATTATTTGTGTATTGTGTTTCATAATGCTTTTTCTTTTTACAGGTATGTTATCCGCCGTGCCTGTAATGGCCACTATTACTATGAGCAGCTCCCAGGAAACTCCGATTGTATTGAACTGAATGGAAAAATTATGTTGAAATGATTGTTTTAATAAAATATCAGTCTCGTGCGGTTACTCCTTTCTACAAAGTGACATTCTGAGCTGCCATAGTAGTCACTGCACCAGAGCTTTGGAACAATTAAATGCACCACTTATGTAACATTGTGTGGATGTGTCAGTATGTATGACTATTTTCAATTTGTTCTTTAGATTTCCTCGGATTGTAAGTAAATATGGAACCAGGCTACATAAAAAACGGACAGGCCACTGTCCCCCTGATATTTACCATCGCTCCTCTTCTCAGTGAAAGCATGTCCTCCTTTAAGAATCACATTTATCTGTTGCCTGGAAGCTGCAGTTGGCTGGTGGAAATCTTTCATCTTGCCTGTGTAGTGCCCTTCAGAGGGCCCTACCGGCTGTTTGGATTTTAGCCAAGGTTACTATAGAAACACAGAGAGAAGTGCAGGAAAACGGGAAATGCCTGCTCATGCTAATGGGGAAACACTCGAGTCCCGTAAAAAAATACTTTTGAAAATGCGAACAAAATGTAAACATCAAAGGTTTAGTTTTGTTAGTGATCAGTTTGTATAACATCTCTATATGAATGACTGATTTATCCAACCTGGAGGCATTGAAAAAGCAGATAAATGCACCGATTGATAATTTCATGGATTGTGTTGGTTGGAATGAGTCATTCACTAAAGGCAGCACAAGATTAGCTTGTGACAAAGACTTGCGTCCACACCATTCGTGTTCACAACAAAGCTGGAGCCTTTAAAAGGGTTGTTCTGCAAAATATTTACAACAGACGCTCCAAACTCAGTGTTCTGTTTGTGTGCGGTTTGAGTTTAAAATCTCATTGGATAAATAATGCATTAACCTTTTCTGAACAAAAACAAAATTCTAGAGATGCATTTCTATTTAGTTATTTTCCCATTTGTTGTAGGTCTCAACAGTTGATCAAATTAGTGTGATGTGTGATCGAGTGACTCCATCCAATTACAAGCTGACACCGTGTGCGTGCATGTGAACTCAGAGAAGTGTTCTTTGAAGAGAGGTTGATAGTCATGGCAGACGCCTGCACAGATCACAGCTGAAAGATTTATGCTGACTGAAAGGGTATGGAACCGACGAACTAACAAATGAACAGACGAATTCATTAAAGTGCTAATCAAAGGTATCAAATTAAAATGTATGTTTGATTGAAGTTAACCACACCGAATGCACTCAACATGCATATTAAAGAAAAACATTAACATGAATAAATGCAAACATGAGCGAGTGAGTGTAAGAGAGGTAATGAATGAATGGATGAACAAATTAGACAGAAGGAAAGAGTAAGTGGACGTCAAATAAATAAGTGAATGAAGAAAGTGGATAGAAAATGTTTAGACTTTATTGATTAGCCTCAAAGTACAACATTTGCTAGACAACGCTGCTGATGGATAAATCCTACCTGAGGAGTTGTCCAACTGTGCATAATGTGGCTCATGACCACCTTGTTCTAGCAGTTCATGATGATAGATGGCTTTACTGCTACCTACATGTTAAAATGAATTTTAACATGTTAACAGTTTCTCCTGATGTAATCAGGACTTTCCCCCAAAAGGGAGCTTCAGCAGGTTTAGTCTATACCTTGAAGAAGCCAAAGGCCATCTTTTATTTTTTTTATTCAATTACTTTTTTTAGATTTAGGCATTTTGGCCTTTATTCAAAAGGATAGCTGAAGACAAGAAAGGAGACAGAGGGGGGAATGACATGCAGCTAAGGGCCACAGGTTGGACTTGAACCCGGGACGCCGCGGTAAGGACTAAGCCTTGGTGAACGCTCAACCAGGTGAGCAACCTGGAGCCCTGGAGCCAAAGCCCATCAATTAGGATCTTTTTGGCAGGTGAACAAGTTGTGGCGCAACCAACTACCCCTCAACTCTTTGGCATAGCATTCATTTGAAACAAGTCGCTTAAAGTAAGTTTAGACATATGTTCAACTTCTTCTGTTATTGCCCCAGAAAGGGGAGTGGTGATGAGAGCCTCCTCTGGATGATTGCCGGTCTGATGTATATGTGGCAAGGCGGGTGGCGCTACGGGGAGGAGCTACCACCCAAGTCTAACTAACCGACAACGCCACCTGGGGACTCTCACCCCAAGATATGTTTATTTCTACTTCAACAAGCACCCCAGTTATACAAAAGGCTAAACAGGTTCACTAACTGAAGTAAGACAGATGTGGTTACAAAAGAAATATTAATTTATTAATGGATAATTTATGACCGGAAGTGCCTGTAAAAGGGATGGTTAGAAATGAGGTTTAAATCAAATTGCAATAGGAATGGTAGAAGAGATTTTATTACTATATATTTAACAATCAGGTTATTTCTTTTTAAAACAGGTACACTCCCAGTGATGGCTTAAATGATCAAAAGGAGAGGGGGAAGAAAGTGGGCAGAGGCCAGCTATGGCGAGACAGTCTACTAAGGGTGTATGCCAGGGGTACACCAACTCACCCACCGCATGGGCCCACTGATATTGATAGTCACTGCAAATCGTGCCACCACAAATCGTGTCACCGTGCCGTTATCACTACAATCTGTGAAGGGAACCACACTAACGTGCCTAGTCTCCACCACAAGCTGGCTACTAGCTCCACTGCAAAGCAAAATAATCAGAAAATAAACCAGTTGATAACAAAATACACTAAACAGAGAGTGTCCTGGGGCACTAACAAAGATACTAAAATGATTAAAATCCAAACAACTAAATTAAGGCAAAACAGCAGCTGACAACCTACAATTCAGACAGATTACATTAATGACAAGTTTAAAAGCAGTGTGTGATAACATTTAGTTCAGGTAGTGATCATACCAGACTTGCTGCTTTAAAGTACTCATACCTTCACTCAAATGTACTCAGTAGGCTAAGGGAGAGTTCATCACACCACTCCAAGCAGGGGAGCTTGGAATCCCTTCCAGGCCTGACAGTCAGGCAGGCAGCAGACTGCTGCAAAAGATACAACTAAGTATTTAAAAACACCTTGAAAGCATAAAACAGACTTAACACAATTACCTACCTAAAAGTCACAGAGATGGTCCCATGTGGCAACCAACAGCCAGAGACAAAGCCAAGAGGCAGCCATGATGATGCAGGTGCTTTATATAAGCTCAGCTAACGAGGGGGTTTGGCCTGGGTGGAGCTAATTTGATCTAGTTGAGGTGCGTTCAAGAACCAACAGGGTGCAAAGCTTACTGCACACACCACTACATATAAATAGATGTATTCTAATCAAAAAAGCAAAACAATCCTGCAAACTGTTTTTCCAAGTTCTCTCTAGACGATATCTGCCTGATTATAGCCTGACTCAGCAGACGCATGCTGTTGGGTCGGTTTGGGAGTAACAATGTGTGTTGGGCGTGGCAACTGATCCTTTTATCTTGTGTGGTGAAGCAGAAGAGGAATGATGATGTTGGTGATGTGAGGCCGGACTTTGAAACAGAGGAAAGGTTTCCTAGCATCAAACACACAGCCATAAAGACAGAGTGCAATAAGGTCCCTCCCACACTATAGGGGAAAACAATTCAATGCCGTCCATTGACTTTGTATTGTGCAAAGGTAAATGTTAAATGGACTGCATTTATTTAGCGCTCTTAGCGACCATTCAAATTGCTTTACATTACAGGTACCATTCACCCTATTCACACACACATTCACACTGGTGGCAGAGGCTACCATACAGGGTTTCAACTGCTCATCAGATAAAGATTCACGCACATTCACACACCGATTGAGTGTTTTTTAATCAAAGAAAACACTGTTTATTGTCAGAATGCCGAACGAAGTGGTCAACTCTTAGGAGTGGTGGATTCAAACTTCTGGACCTAGGCAAAGTATGCATAGTAAATACAGTTGATTGTAGGGTGTGCTGTTGATGTACACTATTCTACCACAACTCAATGCACAAAGGGAATAAAGGAGCTGCTCGCACCTGGAAAATAAATAAATTGTATGTAAAAGTAGGTTGACTTTTTTGTATACCAATTGCTAAAAAATGTATATTATGATGATTAGTATGTAGTATATTCTGTATAGAATTAGTATGTAATATGGAATTGGGACACGCTGGTGTCTCCAGCTGCTTCCTTTCACCTGCTATTAGCTACACCAGGAGTGTAATCCCCTGTTCACACAGACTTAAACACTAGAGGCGCGACAGACAGCCACAGTGTCTGTTGATGCAGCACTGACTGTAAAAGTAACAATGCAACAGGGACCCACTGGATCTATCAGACTTGTGTTTTCAGAATGCATCAGTTACTCAATGAACTCAAGGTGAAGTAAGTCTGCTTTAGAGTTAGTTTGGTTTTGGATTCATTAAAGTGTTTTCGAGATTTCTGTAGCAGCAGTGTAGGAAACATTAAAAAGTAAGAGAAAGTCTGACTATTCTATCCGGATGTTTGTACGTATGCACACATAACCTTTAGGATATTTAGGGATTTCTATTTGGATATTTCCATTTTGATTTTACATCATTAAGCTCAGCGACCTGGTACAACATAAAGATGTGGAGATGCAATTGCATTAAATATGCTCTGTATGATAATCTTTGTGTGTGTGTGTGTGTGTGTGTGTGTGTGTGTGTGTGTGTTTTGATGGATTAAAATAAAGCATTTAAAATGTGTGTGTGCAACTGTGAAGTAACCCATGCAGGGCTTGATTGCTTCATCCATCCATCCATCCATCCATCCATCCATCCATCCATCCATCCATCCATCCATCCATCCACAGTCCTTTAAGTACTGTAAGTACATGCTCTGAATTTATATAGATATTCATGTATAAAGAAGTAATCTTAAATCCTGGCATTCATCAGTGGCCATTCATCCAATCCATATTTAAAGGAACAGTCCAATACTGAGATAGATCCAGGACCTGTTTAGTGTAGCTTAGCACAAAGGCTGGAGGCAACTCCAACAACTCTAACCTGCAATTTCCACCAACTGCGGAACGGCCTCAGATCTGGCTCTGCTGTGTCGGCTCCGTGCTCCGCCGTCCGTCAATACCCACCAGGTCCGGATTTGTTGCGGAACGGCTGCGGCCATGACTGACAGCTTAAGTCACAAGGACCCACGAGATCTCGCAAATTCACGTATATTATCTGTTGACTGTAACAATTTGTCTCCGCCCATTATGACGTTTTCAAGGTGTAGTGCAGGGAAATCTGATCCGCCGTGAGCACGGTGTATTTTATTTTGAAATGAAATGTTTTATTTTGTTTCTGTGCTCGACTTCCTGTCCCGCACAATCTGCCCTGTGCTGAGTTGCTGCGGAGCTCTGCAGCATCCGTCAAAAATAGAAGCTCTGCGTATCTGCTCCGGAGGGCTGCGGATCGTCGGAGCTGGGACGGAGTCGGAACGCAGCCGTTCCACAGCCGTTCCGCAGAAAGTGAAAACACACACATTGACTTTAATGGAAACCTATTGACTCCGCTGGCGTTCCGGAGAGAATCCGCAGCCGTTCCGCAGTTGGTGGAAATTGCGGGTAAAGCTGTCTGATTTACATGAAGTATCTTGTTAGAAAGCAAACTAGTCACAATTACAATCAATTCTCATGTTGTAGTGCTCTGGGCTCTCTAAGCCACTGATTTCTTTCTGAACATTTAGCACCCTCCTGATACATGATATATCTGGGGTCTGATTTGTGAAAAAAGCAGAGGGGGGAGATGTTTTCTGATCATGCACAACAAAACAAAACATGCAAGAATTAAATCCCCTTTGCAATACCATGGATAAAGTGCCACTCGGTCAGGCATGCCAAAACATTTAAATATGCACATCAATATTCAATGGAAAATACAACGCATTCAAGCTGGAGGTCACTTTGCGGCAAAAACAAAATACTTTCACCCAGGAAATGCTCGTTCGTTCCTCGGGAATGTCTTAATCCAAACCACGATCTTTTTCCTAAACTTAACTACTTGTTTTGGTGCCTAAACTTAACCGTCATTGCCGCATGACGCTCACTTTTTCTGTCTAAACTCCACTACCACGGCCCCTGAAAGGACCGTCATCTGGCGGTGCCTGTACCCGGCTCACAGTCACCTATTGGCGGCTAAACAACTGCTGCTGGTAGCCGGCGTCCCGGGGACTCTGTAGCGGCAAAATACAACCAGCAACTGCCGCTCGGATTTCATCATTCTATCGCACTATAGACTGTTCACGTTACAGCGCTTTGCTTGGGGCAGGGGGAGGGGTTAGACGGAGCCCAGAGGAGATGCTACTCTGAAATCTCGCTAGTTTATCAACCTTACCAACCCTTCCCTTAACTTAGTAGTTTTGGTGCCTAAACATAACTTAACTTCAGCCGTTTCACAATGTTAAAGACAGGTTTAAAATCCTGTTCTCTGGTTTAGATATGAGAACAGAAAACGCTACTCTGGGTTGTAAAAGGGGGTAAGAATAAACAGATGAGAATTAAACCAACCTCATCTATTCATAGAAACTAGTCATAGAAAATATTTCTGATTTTGATGTGTTTTAATGACACTGAAGAGCACAACAGCATGCATTAACACAGCATTATAGATGCAACATAAATACATCACGTACTGTAACAGTTGCAAATGCTCGACAGACTATGCTCTCTAAAGATGCCTACTTTTTCATTAAAATGCTTTCTGCTTCATGCTTAACCTAATTCTTCATTTCAAATCCCTTGAGGGTTCGCTTTTGACTCGCAATTTCTTTCTCTCATATTAAAATAAATACATTTCCATTGTTATATATAAACATTAATAATATTATGTCCCATTGAGCTGCAATTTAGAGATCATTTTTAGCATGTGTGGCCCCACAGGGAGTCAAACTCTCACCCGGGCTGTGTTAGTGCCTTGCTCTTCCGATTAAGGACAGTGATCAACTGCTTCACCCAGGGGATAAAAAAACAAAACAAAAAGATTTGAATTTGAACCAATAAATCAAACTGATACAGGATTGTTATGTAAATTTTAAACCCAGAGGGCAGTTCCACTTAGTACTGATGTAGGTATGTGTCTGCATGTATCTCACACACACACACACACACACACACACACACACACACACACACACACACACACACACACACACACACACACACACACAGAAGACAGTGTACTCTGCCAGCTGAGACCCAAACAATAAAAATAACAATTAATAAAACTTTTCTCCATCTCTCCCTTGTCCCTTCAGGAAAAACAATCCCTTTCTTTCTTTCGTTCTTTCGTTCTTTCTTTCTTTCTTTCTTTCTTTCT